>NC_083229.1:17137142-17232142 GCF_032191835.1 Heteronotia binoei | reverse complement strand
ATTGGATTTATACCCTGTCCTTTGCTTGGAGTCTCAGAGCAGCTTACAATCTCCTTCCCTTCCTCTTCCCACAAAAGACACCCTGTGAGGTGGGTGGGGGCTGAGAGAGCTCTCACAGCAGCTGCCCTTTTCAAGGACAACTCTGCAAGAGCTAAGGTTGACCCAAGGCCATTCCAGCAGCTGCAAGTGGAGGAGTGGGGAATCAAACCCGGTTCTCTCAGATAAGAGTCCGTACACCTAACCACTGCACTAAACTGGCTCTCATTTCTCTTATTTTATGGCTATCACATTTTCCTCCCCAAAGGGAGACTCAAATCGGCTTACATCATTCTCTTCTCCTCCATTTCAACCTCACAACAACCCTCTGAGGTAGGTTACGCTGAGAGTGTGTGACCAGCCCCAGGTCACTCAGCAAGCTTCCACGCACAAGTGGGGATTCGAACTCCGGCCTTCCAGATCTGAGTCCAACACTTTAACCATCCCATCGTGCTAGCTCTCTCGTTAGCCACTGGCTGGATTCACTGATGGGAAGGTAGATGTCGGGATCGTCGATCCCATCCATCAATTTGGTAGCACTGCCTCCAGGGAGATCAGAGCCACGACCTGGAAAAGTAGCCTTCCTCCTGATCTCTTTCAGCCTCAGAGTTAATCAGGATCAGGAGGGACAGAAGCAGCAGCTGAGCGCTCCAATCGCCCGAGAAGTCTCGAGCTACATTCGGAGGGACTTTATCGCCGGACAGCTTATGGGAACACACAGTACAAGCGAGCGGCGACATGCGCTCCAAAGCACAGCCTGCTAAAACTGGTCACCCGGCTTCAGCGGAGCGGAATTTTCAGCTCTGAAGATTCTGAAAGTCCCTCCCAAGAGTTCCTTTACCGCAAGCCCTCCAGACAGCAACCTCCACCCCCCAGCCCCATGCTGGCACAGTGCCCAGGGAAAGGTAACAGCCCTGCTGGATTATCTGCCAAACCAGATATGCTCAGCCAAAGGGTGCCTTCGAGCTCATGTTTTGCCAAGATAACAAGGAATGCAGAGGCGCGAGAAGGGGAGAAGAGACAAATAACAGGGTTTACCAGCTTTTTTTCGGTCCAAGAGTGGCCAAACTTGCTTAATGTTAGAGCCACATAGAATAAATATCAGATCTTTGACAGCTGCAAGACATGAACATCAGCTGTTTGAGAGAAGGAAGGAAGGAAGGAAGGAAGGAAGGAAGGAAGGAAGGAAGGAAGGAAGGAAGGAAGGAAGGAAGGAAGGAAGGAAGGAAGGAAGAAGAAGACTGCAGATTTATACGCCGCCCTTCTCTGAATCATAGACTCAGAGCAGCTTACAATCTCCTGTATCTTCTCCCCCCACAACAGACAGCCTGTGAGGTGGGTGCGGCTGAGAGGGCTCTCACAGCAGTTGCCTTTTCAAGGACAACTCCTGCGAGAGCTATGGCTGACCCAAGGCCATTCCAGCAGGTGCAAGTGGAGGAGTGGGGAATCAAACCTGGTTCTCCCAGATAAGAGTCCGCATATTTAACCACTACATCAGAGTGGCTCTCCTTGGGAGATGGGAAGGGAGGTGGAGTGGAAAGAAAGCAACTTTAACTTTAAATGCATTCTCCAAGTTGCCAGATTTAAAGAGACAAATGCCTTTACCAAACTTGCTGATGAGACAGTGGGGGCTTTGAGAGCCACGCAGTATGTGTGAAAGAGCCACACGTGGCTCCCGAGCTGCAGTCTGGACACCCCTGTTTTGGTCTTTGTAATACGATATACCCTGACCTGGACAGCCCAGGCTACAGTGATCTCAGATCTTGCAAGCTAAGCAGAGTCAGCCCTGGTCAGCACTCAGATGTGAGGCCACCAAGGTAGACCAGGGTTGCTCTGCAGAGGCAAGCAATGGCAAGCCACCCCTGCATTGACCTAGATGGCCCAGGCTTGCTTGTTCCCATCCAGGGGTGGAATTCTAGCAGGAGCTCCTTCGCATATTAGGCCACACACCCCGATGTAGCCAATCCTCCAACAGCTTACAAGGCTCTTCTTTGTAAGCTCTTGGAGGATTGGCTACTTCAGGGGTGCGTGGCCTAATATGCAAAGCAGCTTCTGCTAGAATTCCATCCCTGCTCTCATCAGATCTGGTCCTGGTTAGTACTTGGATGGGAGACCGCTGAGAAAGTCCAAGGTTGCTACGCAGAGGCAGGCAACAGCAAACCACCTCTGAATGTCTCTTGCCTTGAAAACCCTACTGGGAGGCCATAAGTTGTCTGCAACTTGCTGATTTAAAACAAAGGTCAGTTCAGGGGCTGGAGATGGTGGCAGGAGGACCAGGGGACGGATTCTCCTCTCAATGCTCTCAAAAAAACCCCCCCAAACAATTCCGTCTCTAAACAGGCTCACTTCCTGGGTTTATACCATGCCCTTTCACTCTCGAAGGATTCTCAGAGCGGTTTACAATCTCCTTTGCCTTCCACACCCCAGACACCCTGGGAGGTAGATGGGGCTGAGAGAGCTCTCCCAGAACTGCCCTTGAGCAAAACAGCCCTGAGAGAACTTGTGATTGACCAAAGATCACATCAGCAGGTGCATGTGGAGGAGTGGGGAATCAAACCCGGTTCTCCCAGATAAGAGTCTGCGCACTTAACCACTACACCGAGAAAAAGAAGAAGAGGAAGAGGAGGAGACTGGATTTATACCCTGCCCTTTGCTTGGAGTCTCAGAGCAGCTTACAATCTCCTTCCCTTCCTCTTCCCACAACAGACACCCAGTGAGGTGGGTGGGGCTGAGAGAGCTCTCACAGCAGCTGCCCTTTTCAAGGACAACTCTGTAAGAGCTAAGGTTGACCCAAGGCCATTCCAGCAGGTGCAAGTGGAGGAGTGGGGAATCAAAGCCGGTTCTCCCAGATAAGAGTCCACACTCTTGACCACTACACCGAACTGGTTCTCTTGAAAGCCATAGGCTTCCACCTTCTGGGGCAGAAGGGGACAACCGAGACGATGAAGGGGTCAAACTAAAAGGAGGTCAAACCAGCAACCCTAGATTTCCTCAGGGTCCAAGTACGAACCAAGGGCAGCCTTCCTTATTCCCAGATCTGACAGATCAAGCTAGCCTGAGCCATCCAGGCCAGGGTGCAGTCATTATAGAGGGAACTTGCTAAGAATTCCTGCAATAAAAAAGCCCTGCTTTTTTATATAATCAATTAATAAAGAGGAGGAGCGGGAGAAGAAAGAGGAAGAGAAGGAGGAGGATGCTGGATTTATATCCCACCCTTCACTCTAAATCTCAGAGCAGCTCACAATCTCCTTTCCCTTCCTCCCCCACAACAGACACCCTGTGAGGTGGGTGGGGCTGAGAGAGTTCTCCCAGAAGCTGCCCTTTCAAGAACAACTCCTGCAATAGCTATGGCTAACCCAAGGCCATTCCAGCAGCTGCAAGTGGAGGAGTGGGGAATCAAATTTGGTTCTCCCACATAAGAGTCTGCACTCTTAACCACTACAGCGAACTGGTTCTCTTGAAAGCAACAGGCTTCCATCTTCTGGGACAGAAGGGGACAACCTAGATGATGAGGGGGTTGGATCAACTTTCTGATGAGCCAAGGATGAAGAACCCGTGACTTTCCAGCTTCAAAAAGAGAGGACCAAAGGGGGACTTGACAGAGGTTTATAAAATTATGCGCAGTTTGGAGACAGTTCACCAAGATAAAAATTTCTCCCTCTCCCAAAATATGAGAACATCCATTGAAACTGATGCTCAGTAGACTCAGAATGGAGAAAAGGATTTTTTTGTTTTTTTGCCACTGTGTGACACAGAGTGTTGGACTGGATGGGTCATTGGCCTGACCCAACATGGCTTCTCTTATGTTCTTATGTGACACAGAGTGTTGGACTGGATGGGCCACTGGCCTGATCCAACATGGCTTCTCTTATGTTCTTATGTGACACAGAGTGTTGGACTGGATGGGCCATTGGCCTGATCCAACATGGCTTCTCTTATGTTCTTATGTGACACAGAGTGTTGGACTGGATGGGCCATTGGCCTGATAAAACATGGCTTCTCTTATGTTCTTATGTGACACAGAGTGTTGGACTGGATGGCCATTGGCCTGATCCAACATGGCTTCTCTTATGTTCTTATGTGACACAGAGTGTTGGAATGGATAGGCCATTAGCCTGATTCAGCATGGCTTCTCTTATGTTCTTATATGACACAGAGTGTTGGGCTGGATGGGCCACTGGCCTGATACAACATGGCTTCTCTTATGTTCTTATGTGACATAGAGTGTTGGATTGGATGGGCCATTGGCCTGACCCAACATGGCTTCTCTTATGTTCTTATGTGACACAGTGTTGGACTGGATGGGCCATTGGCCTGATCCAACATGGCTTCTCTTATGTGACATAGAGTGTTGGACTGGATGGGCCATTGGCCTGACCCAACATGGCTTCTCTTATGTGACATAGAGTGTTGGACTGGATGGGCCATTGGCCTGACCCAACGTGGCTTCTCTTATGTGACACAGAGTGTTGGACTGCATAGGCCATTGGCCTGATTCAACATGGCTTCTCTTATGTGCTTATGTTCTTTCTGCAGAGAGTAATTAAAATGTGGCATTCACTGCAGAGGACATAGTGATGGCCACAAACATAGGCAGCTTTAAAAGGAGGCCAAACAGATGAATGGAAGAAAGGTCTAGCAGTGGCTACTGGTGAGTAAGGGGGGCTCCATGTGCAGAGGCAATAAACCTTCTGAATCCCTAAACCAGGAGGCAGCATCAGGGAAAGGCCTCGGTCTCTGTGCCCTCTTGTTGGCCCTCCAGAGGAACTGATTGTGTGAGACCAGATGGTGAACTAAATGGACCACTGTTTCGAAGCAACCAGGCTCTTCCTGTGTTCTTACAACCACTTTCACATCAACCTGTCCAAAGGAAAGCCTGCACAGTGCAGAATTGTTCAAATCAAGGGTAAACAAACCCCTTTACACATGGCAAATCCAGGTACCCCAATTGGCTTGGCATGTGAGAGACAAAGGTGAGCTCTTGAGGCCCTGACAGCACAGATGAGGCTCAGTCGCCACTGTGGGTGTCTGGCCAAGTACAATCCCCGCCTCTCCCCATCCCATTGCTTTTTGGCACCATCTTCGTAGGCAGGTCTTTTGATACACGGGCCAAACAGTAGCCTACTCTTGTTCTGGGCAGGTTTTGAGCTGACACATCGGAGTCATGCAGAACCTTTGCCAAGCTTTTGTCATCTGCATGAACCAAATGTGCCTGAACAAGAGACCTAACTCATCCAGTATTACCCTGGAGCCCGAGAGACCAGAGGGAGATCAAACCAGATGGACAAGGAGCTGTCAGGGATTTTTCTGTTTGGTGATCTCATTTGGGTGATCTTCCCCCAAACTTCAAGGCTCTCCAGATTTTGACAAGCTGGACCCCCCCCCCCCCTTCTCTTCCGCCAAATGTTCTGTTCCACCAAGTCTTTCAGAGACAGACCTCTTTGGTAACAAAAATGAGAAGCATGCCTACTGGATGGGGGATACACTTCTGGGTAGCTGTGTGTGAGAATAAGATCTTGGGGTACAAGTGGACTGTAAACTAAATATGAGCCATTGTTGTGGTGAAGCGGCAAATAAGGCTAATGCGGTCTTGGGGGTGCATCAACCGAAGTGCAGCATCCAAATCGCAACATGTCACATAGCCTCTCTGTATGCTGCATTGGCCAGGCCACAGCTGTGTACATTTCTGGGGGCCTCACATCAAAAAGGATGTAGATAGAATGTAGCAGGTGCAGAGGAGAGCAACAAGGATGATCTGGGGCCTGGAGACCAAGCCCTTCAAGAAAAGGCAGAGGGAACGTTCAGTCTGGAGAAGAAGAGGTTGAGGGAGGGACAAAATTGATTTCTATAGGTATTTGAAGGGCTGTCACTCTGAGCCCCGTGGCGCAGAGTGATAAAGCTGCAGTACTGCAGTCCGAACTCTCTGCTCACGACCTGAGTTCATTCCTGGCGGAAGCTGGGTTTAGGTAGCCGGCTCAAGGTTGACTCAGCCTTCTATCCTTCCGAGGTTGGTAAAATGAGTACCCAGCTTGCTGGGGGGGTGGGGGAAAGTATAAGTGACTGGGGGATGAAAATGGCAAACCACCCCGTAAAAAGTCTGCCGCGAAAACTTTGTGATGCGACATCCCCCCAGAGTTTGAAACGACTGGAGCTTGCACAGGGGACTACCTTTACCTTTTTCACTTAAAGGAGGGCAGGGAGCCGTTCCTGTCAACAGCAGGGGAGAGGACTCGCAATAATTGGTTTAGATTATAGGCAGAAGAGATCTGCTGAATATTAGGGGGTTTCTTTCCTGCTGCTTAAGAACATAAGAAAAACCATATTGGATCAGGCCAATGGCCCCATCCAGTCAAAAACTCTGTGTCTCATAAAAGTTCACACCCTGAGCAAAACTGTGTTGGTCTTCAGCCAGTTTGGTGTTCTTATGTGGGAGAACCGGGTTTGATTCCCCACTCCTCCACTTGTACCTGCTGGAATGGGCTTGGGTCAGCCATAGCTCTGGCAGAGGTTGTCCTTGAAAGGGCAGCTGCTGGGAGAGTCCTCTCCAGCCCCACCCACCTCACAGGGTGTCTGTTGTGGGGGGGGGAAGGTGAAGGAGATTGTGAGCCACTCTGAGACTCTTCGAGTGGAGGGCGGGATATAAATCCAATATCTTCATCTACCTCACAGGGTGTCTGTTGTGGGGGGGGGAAGGTGAAGGAGATTGTGAGCCACTCTGAGACTCTTCGGAGTGGAGGGCGGGATATAAATTCAATATCTTCATCTACCTCACAGGGTGTCTGTTGTGGGGGAGGAAGGTAAAGGAGATTGTGAGCCGCTCTGAGACTCTTCGGAGTGGAGGGCGGGATATAAATCCAATATCTTCATCTACCTCACAGGGTGTCTGTTGTGGGGGAGGAAGGTAAAGGAGATTGTGAGCCGCTCTGAGACTCTTCGGAGTGGAGGGGGGGATATAAATCCAATATCATCATCATCATCTTCTTCTTCTTCTTCTTCTTCTTCTTCTTCTTCTTCTTCTTCTTCTTCTTCTTCTTCTTCTTCTTCTTCTTCTTCTTCTTCTTCTTCTTCTTCTTCTTCTTCTTCTTCTTCTTCTTCTTCTTCTTCTTCTTCTTCTTCTTCTTCGTGCCACTGGACTCAGACTCTGTTGCACAGACCAGGATTCATGTAAAATTAGCTGACTGCAAAGCATTATGGGAAAGAGAGCAGAGAACAGAAGAGGAGGACTCTGGGAGGGCCGGTCTCTCTTCCCGGCACCATGAGAGCTGGTTCTCCTCGGAGACTGGCATATGCCCAGCCTGCACTTGCCGACTGCCAAGCCAAACACAACCACACACGGCAATCTACCAGGTGTTGGAGAAACGTTCTGTTTCTGATACTTGTGGAGGCCTGTCAGCCATCTGGCAGGTCACAATAACTTGGGATGCAACAACCCCAGGCTGACCTTATTCAAAGGAAATAGATCACTCCCATTTCTACGGCTGAGTTCTCCCCACCGCAGAAACACGTGTGTTTTCTTCGCAACCGGCCCCAGTTTAACCATGCTCTTATACTGAAAATCAAAGGGGTCCAAGAGGATTATAAGAATAGTTTCTTTCAAGTATTAAGGTTAAAGTATTAAGTATTAAGGTTTTGCATTTTTGTTTCACATTTTGTGCGCATGTGTCTCTGCCCTAGCAAAGTGAAGGCCGGGAAAAATTCAGGGAAAAAATTGGTTTTTTCCCTTTTATTCCTGAAGCCTTTTTTCTCTCTTCCTCCCCACCTCCCCGAGAAATTGGAAAAATTGGAGGGGAAAAGAAAAGAAAATGATTATGCAACGCTTTATTTTAACACGAATAAAATATTTTAAGAAAAGGCGTTCAAATATTTTCCAAATCATTTCTAAAAAATATGTTTGGTATCAGATTATTCTAACTTCTGTGCACTGAGGACAAGCAAGTCCTAAGTTATGCCCATTCATTGAAACTCAGTCCTACACTCCCTTCTATACACTTCCCCCATCTTCAATTATTTTTATGAGAATGAGTTTTTTCTTTTAGTTAATACTGTGGAGAGGGAATATGAATGATGGTTACTTCCGGATTTTTAAAAATTGTTTTGTGGAGGGTTTTTTTGTCTGTTCTTCAGAAACTAGTAAAAAGTTCAGATCGTTGCTCCATTTGTTACAATGACAAATATTATTTAAAAAGTAAATTGTTTGTAATAATGGTTTGGATACACTATATTTTTAATATGCTAGTTGTGATAATTTTATGCCAAATAAAATGGTCCATAGTCATATTTTATGTCCCTAAAGTAACAGAATTACTTTCAATCTGGAAAAGAAAAAAAAAGTGTTCATGTAACATTTTTTTCATTTTTTCCAAAAATTTCCGGTTTCCCCCGAAAAAAAAAACAGAAAAAAACTGGGGTTTTTTTTCAAGCTTCAGAATTTCTGGAAATTTTTGTCTGCCCATGTCTGGAAGTCATGGAGACTTCTGACAACCCCTACTGAGTCATGAAGGATGTTCAGAGAAGTGACTTGATATAGCCTGCCTCTGCCTCCCACGTCTGGTATTCCTTGGAGGTCTCCCATCCAAGTACTTGCCAAGGTCGGCCCTGCTGAGCTTCCGAGATCTGACAAGATCAGGCTTGCCTGGGCTATCCAGGTCAGGGCTCGAGTATTAGATTTTTGAACATTATATTCAAAATGTTGTATCTGAGAACCGGCATGGTGTCAATAGCCAGTTTGGCATAGTGGTTAAGTGCGCGGACTCTTATCTGGAAGAACTTGGTTTGATTCCCCATTCCTCCACTTGCAGCTGCTGGAATGGCTTTGGGTCAGCCAGAGCTCTGGCAGAGCTGTCCTTGAAAGGGCAGCTTCTGGGAGAGCTCTCTCAGCCCCACTTACCTCACAGGCGGTGTTCCCTCTAAGCTGAGTTAGCGTGAGCTAGCCCACAGGGGTTTTTTTAGCCTCCGGCTCACACATTTTTGTCTTAGTTCAGGAAAAAAATGACCGCAGAGCAAACTAATTGATGCAGTAGCTTGTAACTTTAATGCCAGTGGCTCAAAAAGCAGAGTTTTTGCTCACAAGACTCCACAGCTTAGAGGGAGTATTGCTCACAGGGTGTCTGTTGTGAGAGAGGAAGGTAAAGGAGATTATAAGCAGGGCCAGCGCTAGGCATTCTGGCGCCCTAGGCGAATCACCCACTAGGGCCCCCCCCCATCAGTAAATCTCTCTCTCTCTCTCTCGGCTTGGCTTCGCGAACGAAGATTTAAGAAGGGTGCAATAGTCCACGTGTGCTGCAGGCTCGCTGGTGGCTGACAAGACCAATGCGGGACAGGCAGGTCCGGCCACAGCGGCTGCAGGGAAAAGTCTGATTTGGGGTTGGTGCTGTAGCAGTGCGATTCTTCCTCAATCTCCTTTTGTCCTCAAGACCAGCTATGCGTGCGTTCTCAAAGGAAGAGACAGCCTGGTGGATGGTGTGCCTCCATGCTTTGCGATCTGAGGCTAGGTCAGACCACTGGTGATGGTTGATGCGACAGGTGCCAAGGGATTTCTTCAAGGAGTCCTTGTACCTCTTCTTTGGTGCCCCTCTATTTCGATGGCCGGTGGAGAGTTCGCCATACAGGGCAATCTTGGGAAGGCGGTGGTTTTCCATCAGTAAATAATATCGGGGAAATGAAGAGCACCAAACTTGAAAATTTTCACATTTTTAATTTACTGATTAATTTTAATTTTTCAAAAAAAAAAATGTGATAGGCTATTAAAAAAACCTGTGAGAATAAGTGCTTGCCGGTCACACCAGGAAGGAGGGTGGTGGGGTAGGATGAGGTGGGAGGCAGGTCACACATCGGGGGTGGGGGGGACGGGGGTGGCTTGGCTTTGTTGAGGGCAGCTTGGGGGTGGGAGAGGACAAGGGGACAATGGTCAGCAGCCAGCACCCAGCGGTGGGAGGGGGCGCCCAGTAGGTGACTGCCTACTTTGCTTACTCCCACACACCGGCCCTGATTGTTAGCCACTCTGAGATTTAGAATGAAGCACGGAGTATAAATCCATTGTCATCTTCTCTTCTTCCTCCTCCTCTAAAGTTTCAGATTGGGATCTCAGAGGCCCAGGTTTCAATCCCCACAATGCCATAAAAACTTATCGGATGACCTTGGGCCAGTCACACTCTCTCAGCCTAACCTACCTCACGGGGTTGTTGTAAGGATAAAGCGGAGGAGAGCAGAACTACATAAGCCACAGTCGGTGCCCACTGGGGAGAAAGATGGGAGATCAATGCAATAAATAAATTAAAAGAGGGCAGCCACCTGCCTGAAACCAATACAGGTAGTTTCAAGACTAGAGGATCTACAAGAGGTGCGATTCAGTGCATTTGTTTTTTTTTTTTAAAAAATACAAGAGCAACCGCTTCCCCTTGGCTTTAAGAGAAGTGTTAAGGCTCCTGAATCTACACTGGTGTTCCCAGAAATAGGATCTTTATAAATAGGACTCAGAGATAAGCTGAGAGGTGTCAGGGGCCAGAGAACACTCCCTTTCCTCCCTTAGTCTTTTTTTCTCTCTTAGTGTGTTTTATCTTCTGTTTCCTCCACTGGCCACTTTCTTCTGTGCATGTTATCCACCACTGGGAGTCTTCAGCGAACCCTCTGTATGCCAGCTTGGGGGAAAAAAAATCTTATATCGCAGCTTGGCAAAAGCCAGATTTCGATGTCCGTAAACCTGCCACCTGCGGTATCCATATGGAGATTCTAGGATACTACTGCCAGTATCCCTATTGGCCTTTTGGGCACAATCGATCCTACTGAAGGCTTGTATTTTCTATTCAGTCCGAAGGTTTCGATTCTCTCTTCGGTTTAATAATACTCTAGTTTCCCAATAGGTGAAAAGCAGAAGTATCCAAGCGGAATAGTGGCCAATCGGTTTTTGATTGGGTGCGTAATCCCTTTACTAGAATTTGCCATTTTGCCTCTAAACGGTACACTGAACTCGATCAATTTACAAAAAGGCAAAAGACCAGCAGAGATGGTTTTGCCATTGTCTGCCTCTCTATAGCATTTGGGGAGGGGCGGTGGCTCAGTGGCAGAGCATCTGCTTGGGAAGCAGAAGGTCCCAGGTTCAATCCCTGGCATTTCCAAAAAAGGGTCCAGGCAAATAGGTGTGAAAAACCTCAGCTTGAGACCCTGGAGAGCCGCTGCCAGTCTGAGAAGACAATACTGACTTTGATGGACCAAGGGTCTGATTCAGTAGAAGGCAGCTTCAGATGTTCATATAGCATCCTTGAACATCCTTGGCAGTCTCCCATTCAGGGCTTTTTTTGTAGAAAAAGCCCAGCAGGAATTCATTTGCATATTAGGCCACACCCCTGCCACCAAGCCAGCTGGGACTGCGTTCCTGCTCAAAAAAAGCCCTGCTCCCATCCCAGTACAACCTAGAACTGATCCTGCTTAGCTTCTGAAATCCAGGGCTTTTTTGAGCAGGAACGTACAGGAATGCTGCGCTGGCCTGCCTGCCAACAGGGGGTGTGGTCTAATATGCAAATGAGTTCCTGCTGGGCTTCTACAAAAAAGCCCCGCGCTGAACAATTGTGTGGTCAGGGGTGTGGCCTAATATGCAAACGAGTTCCTGCTGGGCTTCTACAAAAAAAGCCCTGCGCTGAACAATTGTGTGGACAGGGTGTGGCCTAATATGCAAATGAGTTCCTGCTGGGCTTTTTCTACCAAAAAAGCCCTGTGCAAAACAATGGTGCAATCGGGAGGGCTAATATGCAAATGAGTTCCTGCTAGGCCATTTCTATCAAAAAAATTCCTCTGTGAAACAATGGTGATATCATGGGGTTTGGCCTAATATGCAAATGACTTCCTGCTAGGCTTTTTCTACAAAAAAAAAAAGCCTCGCTGAAATCAGATGAGTTCCAACTCCCGCAGGCCATCCAGTCTGGATGGCTCCACAGCTGTGGTGTCTGTAGAAAGGGATGTCAAGACACAGTCAACTTATGAACACATGAACACATGAAGCTGCCTTCTACTGAATCAGACCCTCGGTCCATCAAAGTCAGCACTGTCTCCTCAGACCGGCAGCGGCTCTCCAGGGTCTCCAGCTGAGGTTTTTCACACCTACTTGCCTGGACCCTTTTTAGTTGGAGATACCTGGGACCTTCTGCTCACCAAGCAGATGCTCTACCACTGAGCCACCATCCCTCCCAACATGAACATACACACATGAACATGCATGAAGCTGCCTTCTACTGAATCAGACCCTGGGTCCATCAAAGTCAATATTGTCTACACAGACTGGCAGCGGCTCTCCAGGGTCTCCAGCTGAGGTTTTTCACGGCTATTTGCCTGGACCCTTTTTAGCTGGAGATGCCAGGGATTGAACCTGGGACCGTCTGCTTACCAAGCAGATGCTCTACCACTGAGCCATCGTCCCTCCCCCTTAAAGCAACCCCATTGGATTTTATAGGAAGGAGATGTGTAAAGGTGGTTTGCCGACGCCTGCCTCTTTGTAGCAGCAGCCCTGGACTTCCTCAGTGGCCTCTAGTCGAAGTAGGAGCCAAGGCCAAGCCTACCTGGCTTCTGAGATCTGACAAGATCGGGCTTGCCGGGACCATCCAGGTCAGGGTCAAAAAGTAATTGTGGAATCTGTTGCTGCTGAGTGTCAAGATGGTGACAAGATGGCTAGCATGGCCTTGGGTCAGCCATAGCCCTGGCAGAGGTTGTCCTTGAAAGGGCAGTTGCTGTGAGAGCCCTCTCCAGCCCCACCCACCTCACAGGGTGTCTGTTGTGGGGGAGGAAGGTAAAGGAGATTGTGAGCCGCTCTGAGACTCTTCGGAGTGGAGGGCGGGATATAAATCCAATATCTTCATCTACCTCACAGGGTGTCTGTTGTGGGGGAGGAAGGGAAAGGAGATTGTGAGCCGCTCTGAGACTCTTCGGAGTGGAGGGCGGGATATAAATCCAATATCTTCATCTACCTCACAGGGTGTCTGTTGTGGGGGAGGAAGGTAAAGGAGATTGTGAGCCGCTCTGAGACTCTTCGGAGTGGAGGGCGGGATATAAATCCAATATCTTCATCTACCTCACAGGGTGTCTGTTGTGGGGGAGGAAGGGAAAGGAGATTGTGAGCCGCTCTGAGACTCTTCGGAGTGGAGGGCGGGATATAAATCCAATATCATCATCTTCTTCTTCTTCTAATCTAGTTTTAAAACAGGTGTAGGCAAAGTAGGGTTGCCAATCCCCAGGTGGGGGCAGGAGATCCCCTGGTTTGGAGGCCCTCCCCCCACTTCAGGGTCACTTCAGAAAGCCAGGAGGGGAGGAAGGGAAATATCTGCTGGGCATTCCATTGTTCGCTATGGAGACTGATTCCCATAGGGAATAATGGAGAATTGATCTGTGAGCATCGGGGGTTCTGAGAGGGGCTGTTGTTTGAGGAAGAGGCGCCAAATTCGCAGCATAGCATCCAGTGCCTCTCTTTAAAATACCTTCCACGTTTCAAGAAGATTGGACCTGAGGATCCAATTCTGTGAGCCCCAAAAGAAGGTGCCCCATCTGTCATTATTTCCAATGGAGAAGAAGAAGAAGAATTGTAGATTTATAGCCCGCCCTTCTCCCTGAATCGGAGACTCAGAGCGGCTTACAATCTCCTTTGTCTTCTCCCCCCACAACGGACACCCTGTGAGGTGGGTGGGGCTGAGAAGGCTCTCACAGCAGCTGCCCTTTCAAGGACAACTCCTACGAGAGCTATGGCTGACCCAAGGCCATTCCAGCAGGTACAAGTGGAGGAGTGGGGAAACAAACCCGGTTCTCTCAGATAAGAGTCCGCATACTTAACCACTAAACCAAACTGGCTCTCTCTGGAGGGAAGGCATTTAAAAGGTGTGCAGTCCTTTTAAATGTGATGGCCAGAACTCCCTTTGGAGTTTAATTGTGCTTGTCACAACTTTGTTCCTGGCTCCACCTCCAATTTCTCCTGGCTCCAGCCCCAAAGATTTCTTGAACTGGGCCTGGCAATCCTATGATAAAGTCATAGAGAAGGTTATTAACCAAAAGGACTAAATGGAATCTCTGCAGACAGAGGACCCACTGAATGCCAGAGGGAGTCTTCGACCTCCATGTCCTGCTCATAGGTCTTTCAGGGGTCTTCTAGTTGGCCATGTGTGAAGAAGATGCTGAACAAATTGATAGCTGGCCAGGCCATGCACAGCCCTGATGTAACCAATCCTCCTGGAGCTTACAGTAGAAGAAGAAGATATCGGATGTATATCCCGCCCTCCACTCTGAATCTCAGAGTCGCACAGCGGCTCACAATCTCCTTTATCTTCCTCCCCCACAACAGACACCCAGTGAGGTGGGTGGGGCTGGAGAGGGCTCTCCCAGCAGCTGCCCTTTCAAGGACAACCTCTGCCAGAGCTATGGCTGACCCAAGGCCATGCCAGCAGCTGCAAGTGGAGGAGCGGGGAATCAAACCCAGTTCTCCCAGATAAGAGTCTGCGCACTTAACCACTACAGGGGAAGAAGGTCTATGAGAGCTATGGCTGACCCAAGGCCATTCCAGCAGCTGCAAGTGGAGGAGCGGGGAATCAAACCCGGTTCTCCCAGATAAGAGTCCACACACTTAACCACTACACCAAACCGGCTCTCTGTACTAAGAGCCCTGTAAGGTCTCAGAGCATTGGCTACACTACTGGGGTGTGGCCTAATATGCAAATAGGTTTCTGCTTCAAAAAAACGGTCCTGGATAGTCTGATCCAGCACCGTACTAGTGTGTCCTTTGACATTTTGGAGATTTTTTTTTAATCGATCTAATGGAGCCCATCTGTTCAAATCAAGATATCTTATCTTGTCGAGGATTTGCGGTTAAGCCTCTACAAATTCATCAAGAGCTGGATCGGCTTAAACCAAATTCTATCACGCAATAGCCAATTACGATTAAATGGAATAGGTCAAGAACGGCATCGTAAACTACTTTTAATGGAACCCAAAAAAATTGTTAATGAGAATTTATGAAGGCGTTTTATGACAATAATTAATTTTGGACAGCTTACATAACAAGGTAATGCAAGCACATGCAAGATTTTAATCAGAGTTAAGAACCTCCAAGTAACGTTGTCAACATCTCTGAGTGCTGGCATTAGAAGAAACCTGCCGTTATTTCTTAATGAGGTACACAAATTAGAATTCTGTCTGCCCGTTGCTTTCAAGTTACACAGAGCTGCTACACTTGGAAGGATACTAGAACCTTGGAGTAATCACAACTTCCAGTTGCAAAAATAATTGCGGCTGGTGGTCTTAATCTTCTTTGGGACGTCTAAATTAAACAATCCATTACCAAGTAATCGTTGACCTAAAATGAGTCCCCATGTTCAGCCTTTAAGGACTGCGCTTGGATCTTCACCCATACCCAGAAATAGGGTGGAATCCACATTTATACAAAGGAAACATGGCTATTAGAATTCTGTCCGTCCAGTGCTTTCCAGTTACACGGTATTGCTACGCGTGAAGGATATCAGAACATTCGAGTAATCACAACTTCCAGTTGCAAATATTATTTCGGCTGTTAGTCTTAATCGCCGGACTTCGTTGGCAGGTTCATCTCCATAGATGATTTCACAGTTAGATCTTGAAAACGCACTGATCTGGATGGGCCAGGTGAGCCCAGTCTTGTTTGACTTGGAAGCTAAGCAGTCTCAGCTCTGGTTAGAAGGTGGATGGGAGACCACAGAGGAAATCCAAGGTCTTGATGCAGAGGTAGGTGATGGCAAAACACCTCCAGATGTCCCTTGCCTTGAAAGCCCTACTGGGTTACCATGAATCAGCCGCAAATTGACAGCACTTGCCATCACCGTCACCCTCTTGGAAATGGTGAGAATCTACAATCAGTACCTGTACTTGAGATACGATGGTTGGGAAAGAGTTGTGGCAGCCCAAAGCGGTATAACTCAGTTAGCTTTAGAAATTAGGGTTTCAGTCCCTCATGGCGCAGCACTCATCCAGGGAAGGATCACCAAAAGCTCTCATCTCTGCTGGGGTGTATTTATTGCATACACTGCAATGGAACCATGTGCTTCCCTCTGAGATATGGGTGCATGGGTTTAGCTCAGGGGTGGCCAAAAAGTGGCTCTTTTACACACATTGTGTGGCTCTCAAAACCCCCAATGTCCCGTTGGCCAGCTTGGAGAATGCATTTAAAGTTTCTTTCCACCTCTTCTTCCCTCCCCATGTATTTTCCTTCATTTGTCCCTTCCTTCCTTCCTTCCTTCCTTCCTTCCTTCCTTCCTTCCTTCCTTCCTTCCTTCCTTCCTTCCTTCCTTCCTTCCTTCCTTCCTTCCTACATCTGACGTTCATGACTTGCAGCGCTCAAACATCTGATTTATTCTATGTGGCTCTTACACTAAGCAAGTTTGGCTACCCCCTGGTTTAGTCTCATAGAGAGAAGTCCCTGCATAATTACCACTATTTGTTAGGCAGAAGTATAGAATGCATAAACCCCCTTTGCCTGGCAACTGGCAGGAGAGCTGGGGTTCAGGACATGTGTGTGGGGGGAGGGACAATATCACCGTGTCAATTCAATTTCTGGAACAACCCAGAGGTGACACAAGGTAGCTCTAGGGCTCTCCAAAAACGTTATGGTTTTACCATAGAGTTTCCAGCAGTTCCTCGGGAGACTCACTGTCACTTCCAGGTTGTACCTGAAAGTGGTACAGCAGCTCCTGCCACGTTGCTGGAGCTTGCCAGTAGGACGCCTTCCGCTATAGCAGGTGGCATGTTGAAGCCTATCCCAGTTGTTTCCATTCCTGAATGGTACATCCTGATAAGCATGTTGTTTTGAGTGCACCTTTCTCTGCGGATGAACCTGGAAGACATCGTCCTCCTGATCTACAGATAAAAGATAAGACGGGTACACAAAACCAGTGGACCTTGCCAGCCCCCTGTCTCCGGCTCACCTTATCTAGAGCTATCTAGCCACATATCGCTTCACTGAGCAAAGGTTATTGGAGGTATAAGGAGGTGTACACTGACTCCCTGCATACGCGTGCACATTCACACACAAAGGAGGGTGCAGAATTGTTTTTCGTTGCCCCTGAAAGTTGGACCAGAACCAACGGGTTGAAATTAAATCAAATGAGTTTCCTGACAGTTAGGCTGCGATCACACACACTAAATAATGCACTTTCAATCCACTTTCAGTACATTTTCAATTCACTTTCAGCAAAAACTTCTATTTTTCCATTGGCTGAGGCTCCTCCCTTGGAAAGGAAGGGGGGGGTAGGAAGGGCTTGCTTTGCCAGGCTCTCTCAATTGCACAGTAAAGCTACTGAGCCAAGCCTTTCTTCCTTCTATTGGCTGAGGCTCCTCCCCCTCCTGGTTCCCTTGGGAAGGAAGGAAAGAGCCAGAGCTTCCTTTGCTCAGTTCCCTGGATCCCATGGGAGAAATATAAAGAAAGCACCTTTAAGACCAACGAGTGCTAATGTTTTAAGCATGTTTTTGCCACAGGAGGTAGCTGCGGCTACAAGCATAGACAGCTTCAAGAGGGGAATGGATAAGCATATGAACATAAGAGAAGCCATGTTGGATCAAGTCAATGGCCCATCCAGTCCAACACTCTGTGTCACACAGAGGTCCATCAGTGGCTATTAGCCACAGCTTATCATTGGAACTCTGTCTGGAGCAGTGATGCTCTGTATTCTTGTGCTTGGGGGAGGAGGCAAAGTGGAAGGGCTTCTAGCCCCACTGGTGGACCTCTTGATGGCACTTGGGGGTTTTTGGCCACTGTGTGACCCAGAGTGTTGGACTAGATGGGCCATTGGCATGATCCAACATGGCTTCTCTTATGTTCTTATGTTTTAAGGTTTTCTTTTTTAAAAAAAAACTTTGTGTCCTTTATAAAGTTTATGTTACCTGATCTTAAATAGGTACACACATGGCCCGGCCTGGCCCAACAAGGTCTCATTTATGTCAGATCCATTTGAGTTCAAAACCCCTGCACTAAAGACTAGAAATGAGGCTTCAAATTGGTTATGGCCAAACTCAGACAAAACCTTTAAGTCATCCAGTGCAATACCCAAACATCTGTTTGTTCCGTTCTAAACTCGGGTTTGCTCATTGCTGCAACTGCTCTAGCAGTCGCTGAAGGCGTTTCACTCTGATCCCTTTCTCTGCAAGGCATGATCTTATTTCAATTCCATTTTAGCTTAATCATAACAAGATGAATCAGGGTCGACACTGTGCTTTTCCCACTGCGGGGGGAGGGAGAGAGATTGTTCCTGGTTTTGTTCTCCTCTTGTCTTCGGTGCTCTTTATCGATAAGCTTCAAAAACGCCAATGGAGTTATTAAATCGTAAATTAATCTGCTTGGTTCGATTTCTGCCTGATAGCTCAACAGGAGGCACAATCGAAAGCTAGAAGGCGGAATAATATTAGAGGCTCAAAGCAGTTCCTGTGACGTTGTTCAGGCCTAAATATCTTTCAAAATGCATACAGCATACAAAAGGACAAAATTGCTGGGTCCAGATGGGCAGCTTTGGGCACACCAGAAGCATCCCAAATCGGGCCGGTTTAAGATGCAACGGACTATTCTGTGGCCCCAGAAGGTAGGACCGGAACTAATGGGTTGAAATTAAATCAAAAGAGTTTCCGGCTCAACATGAGGAAGAACTTCCTGACCGTTAGAGCAGTTCCTCAGCGGAACAGGCTTTCTCAGGAGGGGTGGGCTCTCCTTCCTTGCAGGTTTTTAAACAGAGGCTAGCTTAATTATCAAAAATTTAACATTCAAATACATGACTAAGCCAATGCTGAATTGTGTTTCTCTCGCCACCCTGATCTATATACTAGAAACCCAACTTTACAGTTTGGCAGAGTAGTTCATAGGCGTTCTTTTTAAAAAACAGAAATATATATATATATATATATATATATATATGAGCCAGAAAGATGGATGACAAATTTGTCAGCCTTCTAGCTGCTTTTCGAAATCCATAATTAGGTACTTTCCCCTATAAACCGCAACCCAGGAGGCAAATGCCTAATTGCAACCATTTGCAGGGAGGGTTGGAGGCACATGAGCTATTTGAAAGCATCTGGTGTGCAAGCACCCCTTCGAGTGTATGAGGTTTCTCTCGTCGGCACGCATGGATGGGTAAAAATGCACTTTCGTTGGCTTTAATCTGCAGAACATTGTTCATTAAACCAGGGGTATATGAATCGTACAGTGTGTAACTTTTAGGTAGCTGTAGAGAGAGGGCCTTTTTGAGGAATGTTCAAACTGTAGAAATGACCTCTTGGAATCTGCGGCAAGTGGGGCTTTCTTTGTAGCAGGAACTCCTTTGCATATTAGGCTATGCCCCCCTGATGTAGCCAATCCTCCAAGAGCTTACAGGGCTCTTCTTACAGGGTTTACTGTAAGCTCCGGGAGAATTGGTTACCCCAGGGTGTGTGTGGCCTTAGGGCTTTTTTTGTAGCAGGGACTCCTTTGCATATTAGACCACACACCCCCTGATGTAGCCAATCCTCCAAGAGCTTACAGGGCTTTTCTTACAGGCTTACTGTAAGCTCCAGGAGGATTGGCTACATCAGGGGCGTGTGGCCTAATATGCAAAGGAGTTCCTGCTGCAAAAAGAAGCCCTGGCGGCAAACATGAAACATGGGAAAGAACACATTGTTCAGGATGGTGCTTTAATTCCTACAGAGATCTTCCCCTTAACCCACTATGGTTACGGGGGTGGGAAGAGAGCTGACTCCTTTCTAAAGGCAGAAGGAGGCAAAGTAGTTGCCAGACGGACATGTGGGTAGTTTGCACAAGGTTCCGGAAACAAGTCACTGCATAAGCAGGGCTGCCAAGACCCCAAGTGGGACAGTGCCTCCCCACACCAAAAGAGGGGGGAATCAAATAAAGCATTTTTTTAAAAAACTCACAAAGATTTTTTTAAAACTCACATAATGACCTCACCCGGAAGTTGATGGTGGTAAGCTCTAGGAATCACCAGGAACTCTATGGTAAGCTATAGAGTTTCAAGCAATACCTAGAGCTACTACCATAATTTCCTACTGTTTTACAGAGGTGACAGCAAGGGAACTCAAGAACAGGAAAAAGAGTAATACCATTTCTATACTGTGCCCAGAGAGCCAGTTTGGTGTAGTGGTTAAGTGTGAGGACTCTTATCTGGGAGAACCTGGTTTGATTCCCCACTCCTCCACTTGCACCTGCTAGCATGGCCTTGGGTCAGCCATAGCTCTGGCAGAGGTTGTCCTTGAAAGGGCAGCTGCTGTGAGAGCCCTCTCCAGCCCCACCCACCTCACAGGGTGTCTGTTGTGGGGGAGGAAGGTAAAGGAGATTGTGAGCCGCTCTGAGACTCTTCGGAGTGGAGGGCGGGATATAAATCCAAGATCTTCTTATTATTATGGTTCTTTTATCTGATTTCTTTGTTATAGTCCGAGATACTCAATTTTACAAGTGTTACAGTTGGTTTTATTATGTACTTTGCAGAAGCTTTCTGTAATTGTATTGTGCAAGTTGGTCATTGACTGTAGCAATAAACTTGAACTGAACATCTGGGCGGCTTCAGCATGTTGCATCCCCGCCTACCCCTGGAACACCCCCCAAATCCGGACTGACAAGGGGACCTGACAACCCTATGGGTAAATGTGGGGTTGAATCATGTGCTCATCTATACATACTTTGAATGTAACAAGAGAATCACCCAACACATCTGTAAAGGAAAACCAAGAGTATGTGTTCACATCTGTTGGTAAGGGAAAAGCCAACACATGTTCACTTTACAAAAGCAAGGGTGGAATTCTAGCAGGAGCTCATCTGCATATTAGGCCACGCCCCCTGATGTAGGCAATCCTCCGAGCGCTTACAAGGCTTTTCCCCCCCTAAGCTCTTGGAGGATTGGCTACATCAGGGGGTGTGGCCTAATATGCAAGGGGCTCCTGCTAGAATCCCACCCCTGTGCAAAAGAAACCAGAAACTAGTATCTGGATACATCTGGGATTTAAAAAAAACACATTCAGGCTGTACATGTGTTGGACATAAGATGGGATTTACTTGATACAGGTATAAAGAAAGATCAAGTGTAGGGAAAAAGTGTGACAGATAATCTCACATTTTGACATACTGCTGTTTTGTTGCTTTCGCATGCTCGTGCTACTCAGATCAAAGGTTTGCTCAATTGGTTAATTTTACTATTCTGCCATGGTACCATTTTACATTCTAAACCACTGCCTGCCAGATAATTTTACTTCACTGTCATTGGTTCTTAAATCTGTACCATGTTGCAGTCTGAGCCACTGCCTACCAGCTATGTAGGGCTCTGCTCACTGTGCTGGATTCCTCGTCTGATGAAGTGTACATAAGAGCACACGAAAGCTTATGTTCTAAATCAAAATTGGTTGGTCTTAAAGGTGCAAATTTGACTCCTGCTTTGTTCAAGGGTAGGAAAGTTCATTCCTTTGAAACGGGGTGTTGAAGGAGAGTTTTATGGATACCTTGGAAAGCCCAAAAGCCAAATCAATGGGTTCTAGATTAAATTAAGCCTCAACTCTCCCAAGAAGCTGTAAAGACTACCTAAGGAGGAAGCTGGGTGTTCAGGTAGCCGGCTCCAGGATGACTCAGGCTTCCATCCTTCTGAGGTCAGTAAAATGAATACCCAGCTTGCCAGTGGTTAGCGCTCCGGAAAACCCTCATGGGAATTACTCATACTCCCTCATGTTCCCAACTAATCAAGAAGGATCGAGAACGAGTCCTTCCCGTTGCCAACTTGAAGGGAAACTGAAATGTTTCACCCTCAGAGAGAGGGAGCGCGAAACAGTCCGAGTACCTAATCCTGCCATAACCTTCCAGGCTCGGAAACAAGGCTGCAGTTTTTAAAAGGGATTAATTTAATCTTGTTATTTTTTAAACCAGTCTCATGATGGGGTGGGGGAGGTGACACAGGACAAACGTTGCAGGTTCTGTTTTCAGTACAGGAACAACAACAGCGACGACCCAACCCTTTTACACCAGATTTGATATTTCTTCCGATTTGCAACCAAATATTACCCATAACCTGAATAAGCGCTAGATTCTTTTCAAGTGAAAAGCCACTTAACTCGATTACAATCAATGTCAGCTTTTATTCCTATGTTTTTCTTCAGACTGTACATTCGGGGGTGGGGGGAGGGGAGGTAGAGGTTTTTGGCTGTGTTGCATCTGGGCCGGGAAAGCAATAGGCCCCTACAGAAAGAAAGGACCGTTTTATATCAGAGGAATGCATCAAAACTTCTGTTTGACTTGACAAGTGAGCTTTGACGGATGGAAATGCACGACACAACAAAATTGCAAGCCACTAGGGTGTCAGATGTCTCTTGATTTTAGTTTCAAAATCAGGTTGCCAACCTCCTGGAAATATAACCTCCAGACAACAGAGAAGAAGAATTGCAGATTTATACCCCGCCCTTCTCTCTGAATCAGAGCGGCTTACAATCTCCTATATCTTCTCCCCCCCACCACAACAGACACACTGTGAGGGCTGAGAGGGCTTTCAAGGACAACCTGTGCCAGAGCTATGGCTAACCCAAGGCCATTCCAGCAGGTGCAAGTGGAGGAGTGGGGAATCAAACCCGGTTCTCCCAGATAAGAGTCCGCGCAGTTAACCACTACACCAAACTGGAGATCAGCTCCCCTGCAGAAAATGGCAGGTTTGGAGGATGGAGTCTATTGCATTGCATCCCTGCCAAGCCCCCGGGCCGGGTGAGGGTTCCCCGCCCTGGAGGTTCCCAACCCGCTGGCCTACATTGACAACCCTACCTTCATGTGACTCAGTGATGTTATCAGTGTGTGTGTGTGTGAGTGGGAAGGTACCAGAAGTTAGCCTTGCCTAGGGTGACAGACAATCTAGAGCCAGCCTTGGTCCTGGGTCGCTACACAGAGGCAGGCAATGCAGATCACCTCTGAACATCTCTTGCCTTGAAAACCCTGCAGGGTGGCCAGACTTCAACTTGGTGGGACTTTTTGAGGAGGGACAGTGGCTCAGTGGTAGAGCATCTGCTTGGTAAGCAGAAGGTCCCAGGTTCAATCCCTGGCATCTCCAACTAAAAAAGGTCCAGGCAAATAGGCGTGAAAAACCTCAGCTTGAGACCCTGGAGAGCAGCTGCCGGTCAGGGGAGGGACGGTGGCTCAGTGGTAGAGCATCTGCTTGGTAAGCAGAAGGTCCCAGGTTCAATCGCCGGCATCTCCAACTAAAAAGGGTCCAGGCAAATAGGCGTGAAAAACCTCAGCTTGAGACCCTGGAGAGCCGCTGCCAGTCTGAGTAGACAAGACTGACTTTGCTGGACCGAGGGTTTGATTCAGTATAAGGCAGCTTCGTATGTTCCCAACACCCGCAGAGATCAGTTTCGGAAATCTATTGCCGGATAACATCTGATGCACCGCATAGGAATGCATGCTTTTCGTTCATTGGGATCCACAGCACTATCTTAGAATAGACGGCTGGGATATTCGACACCGGCTTCGCCTCTTGTGGGCGAAATGTTCTATTAATAGCGCTTGATCCAATCAGGGATGTCTTGCCATCGTCACGGCCTGATCTTGGAAGGCGGCCACGAATGGAATCCTCCCGGATCTGGCACAGATGGCCGATGGCGGAAGAGCTGAGCAGCTTGTGAGGATACCCTGACCTGGATAGCCCAGGCGAGATCTCATCAGGTCTTGGAAACTAAGCAGGGTTGGCCATGGTTAGTATTTGATGGAAGACCACACCCCCTCCAAGGAAGCCCTGATGTAGCCAATCCTCCTGGAGTTTGCAGGGCTCTTAGTGCAGGGCCGACAGTAAACTCCATGAGGATTGGCTACATCAGGGGTGTGTGGCCTAATATGCAAAGGAGTTCCCGCCACAAAAAAAGCCCTGGAGATGCTTATTTATCTACGCCTCACTTTTCTCCCCAACGTGAACCCAAAGCACTTTCTAATATTCTCCCCTCCTCCATTTTATCCTCACAGTAACTCCGTGACTGGCCAAGGTCATTCAAAGAGCTTCCATGGCAGAGGGGGATTCAAATCTGAGTCTCCCAGCCCTGTGCTCTAACCACTAAACCACCCTGCCACTCCAGTTTCTCCAAGCTTAAAAAGGTAAAAGGTAAAGGTAGTCCCCCGTGCAAGCGCCAGTCGTTTCCAACTCTGGGGTGACATTGCTTTCACAGTGTTTTCACGACAGACTTTTAATGGGGGGTGGTTTGCCATTGCCTTCCCCAGTCATCTACACTTTACCCCCAGCAAGCTGGGTACTCATTTTACCCACCTCGGAAGGATGGAAGGCTGAGCCAACCTCAAGCCGGTTACCTGAACTCAGTTTCCACTTAGGAAACTTAGGTCATGAGCAGAGCTTCAGACTGCAGTATTACAGCTTTACCACTCTGCGCCATGGGGATCTTAAAGGTAAAAGTATTCCCCTGTGCAAGCACCAGTCATTTCCATCTCTGGAGTGATGTTGCTTTCACAATGTTTTCACAGCAGACTTTTTACGGGTGGTTTGCCATTGCCTTCCCCACCCATCTACGCTTCCCCCCAGCAAGCTGGGGACTCCTTTTACCGACCTTGGAAGGATGGAAGGCCGAGTCAACCTCGAGCCAGCTACCTGAACCAGCTTCCGCCGGTCTCAAACTCAGGTCATGAGCTCAGACTGCAGGACTGCAGCTTTACCACTCTGCGCCACGGAAGCTGCCTCTGTAGTTTGAGTTAGAATGTTTTTAAAAGCTTGGTAAGGTGGCACAGAACTCCTCTTGGGGTTGCCAACTCCTGGCTGGGAAGGACCTGGAGATTTTGCAGAAGCAGCCTGAGAAGGGCAGGATTTGGGGTGGGGTTTCAATGGAGTATAATCCCATAGAGCAGGGGTGGCCAACGGTAGCTCTCCAGATGATTTTTGCCTACAACTCCCATCAGCCCCAGCCATTGGCCATGCTGGCTGGGGCTGATGGGAGTTGTAGGCAAAAAAACATCTGGAGAGCTACCATTGGCCACCCCTGCCATAGAGTTCAACTTCCAAACTGGCTGGTTTTTTTGGGGGGGGGACTGATCTCTGCTGCCTGGAGAACAGTTGTAATCCCAGAAGATATTCCGCCGCTGCCTGGAGGTTGGCAACCCTATCTCCTGTCCATTTTTTTTTTTTTTTGCAAAAACAGCTACTCTCTGGAATACAGTTCCCAGCTGTGGGAGCCAGTCTGCCAGCTCTGAAATCCAATTTGGTGTAGTGGTTAAGCACAGGGGACTCTAATCTGAGAGCACTGGTTTTGATTCCCCACTCCTACACATGAAGCCAGATGGATGACCTTGGGTCAGTCACACAGCTCTCTCAGCCCCACGTCCCTCACAGGGTGTATGTTGAGAGGAAGGGAAGGAGACTGAAGAAGAAGATACTGGATTTATATCCCGCCTTCCTCTTCGAATCTCAGAGTGGCTCACAATCTCCTTTACTTTCCTCCCCCACAACAGACACCCTGTGAGGTGGGTGGGGCTGAGAGAGCTCTCACAGAAGCTGCCCTTTCAAGGACAACTCCTGCAAGAGCTATGGCTGACCCAAGGCCATTCCAGCAGCTGCAAATGGAGGAGTGGGAGAATTAAATCCGGTTCTCCCAGATAAGAGTCCACACACGTAACCGCTACATCAAACTGAATGTAAGCTGCTCTGAGACTCCAACTGAAGGGTGGGGTATAAATCCAGTCTCCTCTTCTTTTGTTTGGGAAAGGTCTGAAGATTTGGGGAAACAGCCTGGGAAAGGCAAATTTGGGGAAGGGAGGAGCACAATCAGGTACAATATGAGGAATAAATAAATAAATTCCATGGCGTCTACCCTCCAAAGCAGCTATTTCCCTCAGGGGAATGGATATCCGTAGTCGGGAGAGCGATTGTAATTTCAGAAAATCTCCAGACCTCGCCTAGAAGTCGAAACCATGCGCTAAAAAGCTTGTGACCAAATCACTACAGTGTAATTTATTTATTTATTTAATTTTGCATTTATATCCCACCCAAATTTCAATAAAGCCACACAATGTCTACTTATTTACAGTGCAAAATTCACAATATAATTTGTAGAAAAATCCAAATAGCAATAATGTCCAAAAGGTGCTTTAAACAAATTCCTTGACTCACCAACAAGCACCCCAAAGGATTTCCTGGGTGTAATCAACTCCAGTACAAAAGGGAAATGTGGATCCAAACTCAACACTTGCAAAATCTGAAGAAATTCCCTCTGCTCTCAGTAGTCTATTGGTATCCACCCCACTCCACAAAACGTGGCTGTCCAGTCGTTCCGACAAAATGGGGCCACTACATCGGGTACCAGAACAAGGAAAGACCCTAAATTCACCATCCGATTCAAGTATACGCACACAAAAGAAACCCATTTCCATGGAGAGCTGGTGCGGTGTAGTGGTTAAATGCATGGACTTTAACCTGGGAGAACCGGGTTTGATTCCCCTCTCCTCAACATGCACTTGCTGATATGACCTTGGGTCAGCCACAAATTCTCTCAGTGATAATTCAACCGGTGAGTGAGTGATAATTCTACCGATGAGGCTTTGAAGGATATCTTGTGCTTAATACACCGGTACCTGTGCTATTGTATTACAAGTTCTCTCAGAGCTGTTCTGCTCAAGAGCAGTTCTGTCAGAACTCTCAGCCCCACCCACCTCACGATGTCTGCTGTGGAGAGGGGAAGGGGAAAGGAGATTGTAAGCTGCTCTGAGACTCCTTTGGGTAGTGAAGAGTGGGGTATAATTCTTCCTCTTCCTCCCATGGTTAAACTGGTTGCGTTGAGCTGCTTTTGAAGGAAATAAAGAGGTTGCAGAGAGCATTTTGTCAGCCAGTGCTAAAGACCTGGCTTGCTCCTGATACACACCCACTGAATTGTACAAGAGGCTGCTAACTTTGAAATATATCGGAAGACTTTGACAAAATGAGCCTACATCCAGGAGGAAGACTTTGACAAAATGAGCCTACATTCAGGGGCTCATTGGATTTACTTTTCTTTGTAATCTTGCAAGGTTTTATTTCTCTATAGCGAGACAAAAGTTTTGTAAGGTTCTTGATAAAAGTTTTACTAAATGTGCTAGCCAGCACATCACAGTGTTTACTTGTCGCATTTTCTACACTACAACCTGAGATTTCATGTTGGTTGTTTTTTTTTTCCTGCTTTGAGACACTCGGCAAACAAACCTTGACGTTGGCAACCCAGTGCTGGAAGCCGCTACTCTTAACAGGGCAGAAGACCTGACTCACTGGTGACTGCCAGGCCTCAGTCGCTCTTCCTCATTTTCTCGAAATGAGCTGAACGCCCGAAGATGACTGTAAATTCGAAATGACAGCGAATACGGGAGGTGGGCCTGATGGCTCGCCGTCAAATTTAAGCAGCCCTGTCATTTGTATGAGAAGTGACACCACCTGTCAGCATCTCACAGAAGCATAGAATCAAAGAGTTGGAAGGGATCTCCAGGGTCATCTAGTCCAACCCCCTGCACAATGCAGGAAATTCACAAATACCTCCTCCTCCTAAATTCACAGGATCCTCATTGCTGTCAGATGATCCTCTAGCCTCTGTTTAACAACCTCCAAGGAAGGAGAGCCCACCGCCTCCCGAGGAAGCCTGTTCCACTGAGGAACTGCTCCAACGGTCAGGAGGTTCTTTCTAACATTGAGCTGGAAACTCTTTTGATTTTAAAGCCCTATATGGCCGAGGACCAGCCTACCTAAGGGACCGTCTCTCCCCATATGAACCCCAGAGGGCACTGAGGTCAGTGGGTAAAAACAAAATGACCATCCCTGGGCCGAGAGAGGTCAAACTCCAAAACACCAGAGTACGGGCCTTTTCAGTTGCGGCACCTGCACTGTGGAACCAGCTTCCGGAGGAAGTGCGGGCCCTGCGGAACCTCGACCAGTTCCGCAGGGCCTGCAAGACCGCCCTTTTTAGACAAGCCTATAATGACACTGACTGCTGAGTTGCCTGGTACAAAGAACCGCCATCTATAAGATTATCTAAACTGGCAGAACCAGCGCCATAACAGTTTTATTGCTGCCAGATATATTTATATATATATATATATAGTGTAACGTGAATTATGTATTTTAACTTAACTGACTGGTTTTTATATGTTTAATATTAATTGTTAAATTTAAAGTTTTATTATTTATGTTAATGTGTAAGTTGTTGTTAGCCGCCCTGAGCCGCCTAGGCGGGGAGGGCGGGATAGAAATAAAAGTTATTATATTATTATTATTATTTAATTTTAACCCACTGGTTCCGGTCCTACCTTCTGGGGCCACAGAAAACAATCTCCAGGCAGGACCTTTGGCGCTCCCCAACCCCATGGGTCAGTTGCCTCCACTCCAGGATGAATGGTGGGGAAGGGGCTGGTACCCAGCATAGCTTCCAAGGTCTGGCCTGGATGGCCCAGGATAGCTTGGTCTCATCAGAGCTTGGAAGGTACCCAGGGTCATCCCTGGTTAATAGTGGAATGAGAGACCATCAAGGAAGTCCAAGGTTGCTACACAGAGGCAGACAACAGCAAACCACCTCTGCTTGTCTCTTGCCTTGAAAACCCTGCCGGGTCACCAGAAGCACTTGGGAAGGAAACTACCAAGGAAGCCCAAGGTTGCTACACAGAGGCAGGCAATGGCAAGCCACCTCTGCTCATCTCTTGCCTTGAAAACCCTGTTGGGTCACCATAAGCCCTTGAGTGGGAGACCACTAAGGAAGTCCAGGGTTGCTACACAGAGGCAGACAACAGCAAACCACCTCTGCTCATCTCTTGCCTTGAAAACCCTGCTGGGTCATCAGAAGCACTTGGGAAGGAAACTACCAAGGAAGTCCAAGGTTGCTACACAGAGGCAGGCAACAGTTAAGCCCCTCTGAGCCTCTCTTGCCTTGAAAAACCTGCTGGGTCACCGTAAGTCTGCTGCAACTTGTCAGTGCTTTCTGCCACTCCAAAAGCACAGGAAGTTTAGAACGCAGCTGCTCGCCACTTCCTTCCTGTACAGCCCTCAAGAAAACTCAGCAACCGGATATCACAGATCAACGCCTGTAAACACTCTCAACATGGGAGGACCTGAAACACAAAATTCAAAAACCTTCAAGCGACCCAGGCGACCTCAGTCTCCATGTCAGCAAACTTCTCGACCGGTTCAGGGCTTTGACCACCCAGATAGGCCAAAAGTGCTCATGCTTCTTTGGACGATAAGGCTCCGGAGCTCTGCCTAGTCAGCTCTTCCCCCATCAAACCTCAAAGTTTATAGCGCTGATGTGAAATCGAATGGGATTCAAGAGAGAGGAAACCTAAAGTCACAAAGTAGGAGATTTAGATGGAAGAAGAAGAAGATTTTGGATTTATATCCCGCCTTATACTCTGAATCTCAGAGCAGTCACAATCTCCTTTACCTTCCCACCCCCCACACCAAACAACCTGTGAGGTGGGTGGGGCTGAGAGTGCTTTCACAGCAGCTGCCCTTTCAAGGACAGCTTCTATGAAAGCTATGGCTGACGCAAGGCCATTCCAGCAGGTTCAAGTGGAGGAGTGGGGGATCAAACCCGGTTCTCCCAGTGCCGCAGGGCTCAGTACTGGGTCCCATGCTCTTTAACTTGTTCATAAATGATTTGGAGTTGGGAGTGAGCAGTGAAGTGGCCAAGTTTGCAGATGACACTAAATTGTTCAGGGTGGTGAGAACCAGAGAGGATTGTGAGGAACTCCAAAGGGATCTGTTGAGGCTGGGTGAGTGGGCGTCAACGTGGGAGATGAGGTTCAATGTAACCAAGTGCAAAGTAATGCACATTGGGGCCAAGAATCCCAGCTACAAATACAAGTTGATGGGGTGTGAACTGGCAGAGACTGACCAAGAGAGAGATCTTGGGGTCGTGGTAGATAACTTACTGAAAATGTCAAGACAGTGTGCGATTGCAATAAAAAAGGCCAATGCCATGCTGGGAATTATTAGGAAGGGAATTGAAAACAAATCAGCCAGTATCATAATACCCCTGTATAAATTGATGGTGCGGTCTCATTTGGAGTACTGTGTGCAGTTCTGGTCACTGCACCTCAAAAAGGATATTATAGCATTAGAAAAAGTCCAGAAAAGGGCAACTAGAATGATTAAAGGGCTGGAACACTTTCCCTATGAAGAAAGGTTAAAACACTTGGGGCTCTTTAGCTTGGAGAAACGTCGACTGCGGGGTGACATGATAGAGGTTTACAAGATAATGCATGAGATGGAGAAAGTAGAGAAAGAAGTCCTTTTCTCCCTTTCTCCCAATACAAGAACTCGTGGGCATTTGATGAAATTGCTGAGCAGTCGGGTTAAAACAGATAAAAGGAAGTATTTCTTCAGCCACAGTGTGTATATATGTGTGTGTGGCTGGAGGTTAAAAAAAACTGTTAGCTGGCTCACACTAACTCAGCTTAGAGGAAACACTGCTCCCCCTTCCCAACGCTGTTCACGTATAGATTTTGGTTGCAATTAGCAAAACTGAACGGAACTTGAAGGGTTAAATCCCACTTCCTTTTCCTGCAAAACAAACTTGTATCTGTGCAAACGCACAATTCAAGTTTGACAGTCTGAAAGTAAAGTCTCTTTGCGCCCTAAGATACTGGGCAAAACATTGAAACTCTTTCCCACTATCACAGGCTACAATTATACTAATAACCTATAACTGCAAGCCCTAATCACAGGTAATACTAATATGTAAGTATTGACACCTACTAAACAAACAGATTTTTCGACACACTCCAGAGATGCCTGTTACAGCTACTGCGTCAATTCCATGCATTATCTCCATTTTGCAGATGGAGAAACTGAGTTTCGGGGAAATTTGCAGCTGCGTTGAGATATGGCCTACATAAAGTTGCCAATCCCCAGCTGGAGGCAGAGGCTCCCCCAGTTTGGAGGCCCTTCCCACACTTCAGGGTCATCAGAAAACCGGGGTGGGGGGTGGGAAACATCTGCTGAGCGCTCCGTTATTCCCTATGGAGACCATTTCCCATAGGGCATAAGGGAGAATTGATCCAGGGATATCTGGGGCCTTGAGGGGGCTGTTGTTTGAGGTAGAGGCACCAAATTTTCAGCATAGCATTCAGTGCCTCATCCCAAAATACCCTCCAAGTTTCAAAAGGATTGGACCAGCGGGTCAAATTCCATAAGCCTCAAAAGAAGGTGCCCCTATCTTTCATTATTTCCAATGGAGGGAAGGCATTTAGGTGTGCGGTCCCTTTAAATGTGTGGGCTAGACCTCCCTTTGGAGATCAATTACGCTTGTCACAACCTTGCTCCTGGCTCCACCCCAATGTCCCCTGACTCCACCCCTTATTCCTTATTCCATTGTCTGAAGAAGTGCGCTTTTAGCACACGAAAGCTCACGTTCCGAATAAAACTTTGTTGGTCTTAAAAGGTGTGCCTTGACTCCGGCTTTGTTCCAACTGGTCCGACACGGCTGCCCACTTGGATCTATCTTAATTGCTCGCAGATAACAACGCACACACACAACCAGACGCTGCGCTCCCCGCTCTGTCTCCTAAGACAGAGTCGTGGTTCGACGCTGCAGTTCAAACTTGCCCGTTTCAGAGAAAAGGAGGAAGGTAATTAGAAGGGGAGGGGAACTTCAAGGGCCAGCGCCCTTTAATTTGCTCCTCTCCTCCCCAAAATTCTGCTACACACGAGTGCAATGAACTCCCTCGCCTACCAGAAATGCTTATCTGCTATGCCATTCCGGTCGGTTCAGAGCAAAGAGGGCTATTGTATGAAGTATCGACTCTTCTAGAAATTCAGCTCTTTGCTGTCTGTAGGTATCACCACAGGAGGTGGTGGGGCTGCGAGCACAGACAGTTTCAAGAGGGGATTGGATAAGCATATGGAGCAGAGGTCCATCAGTGGCTATTAGCCACAATGTATTGTTGGAACTTTCTGTCTGGGGCAGTGATGCTCTGTATTCTTGGTGCTTGGGGGGGGGCACAGTGGGAGGGCTTCTAGTGTCCTGGCCCCACTGATGGACCTTCTGATGGCACCTGGGTTTTATGGCCACAGGGTTTGATTCTCTACTCCTCCATTTGCAGCTGCTGGAATGGCTCATGTCAATCGTCGCTCTTGCAGAGCTGTCCTTGAAAGGGCAGTTTCTGGGAGAGCTCTCTCAGTCCCACTCACCTCACAGGGTGTCTGTGGTGGGGGAGGAAGGTCAAGGAGATTGTGAGCCACTCTGAGACTGAGATCTGGAGTGAAGGACAGGATATTAATCCAATATCTTTTTCTAATTCTTGCTTCAAGAAGTTGTAACTATTCTACTGGTTCTCTGGGCAAGAACGCAAGGCTGCCAATGTCCAGACAAAACTAAAAGAATCATAAAGTTGGAAGGGACCTCCAGGGTCATCTAGTCCAGCCCCCCTGCACAATGCAAGAAACTCACAAACACTTCCCCCTAAATTCACAAGATTTCATTGCTGTCGGATGGCCATCCAGTCTCTGTTTAAAAACCTCCAAAGAAGGAGAATCCACCACCTTCCGAGGAAGCCTGTTCCACTGAGGAACTGATGTAACTGTCAGGAAGATGACCCAGAAGCAAAACTTGACCAAACCATTGTGTCAAGACAGTGTGCGTTTGCAATAAAAAAGGCCAACGCCAGGCTGGGAATTATTAGGAAGGGAATTGAAAACAAATCAGCCAGTATCATAATGCCCCTGTATAAATCGATGGTGCGGTCTCATTTGGAGTACTGTGTGCAGTTCTGGTCGCCGCACCTCAAAAAGGATATTATAGCATTGGAGAAAGTCCAGAAAAGGGCAACTAGAATGATTAAAGGGCTGGAACACTTTCCCTATGAAGAAAGGTTAAAACGCTTGGGGCTCTTTAGCTTGGAGAAATGTCGACTGGGGGGGTGACATGATAGAGGTTTACAAGATAATGCATGGGATGGAGAAGGTAGAGAAAGAAGTCCTTTTCTCCCTTTCTCACAATACAAGAACTCGTGGGCATTAAATTAAATTGCTGAGCAGACAGGTTAAAACGGATAAAAGGAGGTACTTCTTCACCCAAAGGGTGATTAACATGTGGAATTCACTGCCACAGGAGGTGGTGGCGGCCACAAGCACGGCCACCTTCAAGAGGGGGTTAGATAAAAATATGGAGCAGAGGTCCATCAGTGGCTATTAGCCACAATGTGTGTGTATATATAAAAAAAATTTTGCCACTGTGTGACACAGAGTGTTGGACTGGATGGGCCATTGGCGTGATCTAACATGGCTTCTCTTATGTTCTTATTTGTTTGTCTCTAAAGGACAGTCTCTGAATTCGCATGCACGCCACCAGGCGAACATCACCCAATCTGCCTTTGCCCACAACTGACGGCGGCTCACGCCCAATACAATGGCCTCTTCTCAGTTGACTTCCACATGAACAATCTGATGTTGACACAACCATAGAGGCTCAAAAGCAACTTAAGCTCATGTGGGAAAATGCCAACAGCGTAAATCCCTGGTTTAAACATTGCTGTGTCCACAAAGCCGTTATATAGCCTTAGGCGAGAGATACAATCGGCCACGAAGGGCAAAGAACCCTGGCCTACCGCAACCTTGTTCGTTGGGAACATTGCCAAAGTTAAATTGCACAAAGTTCAGTTCAACATTTATTTTGGTAACAACCTGCGCAACCAACACCCTGCCTGGAAGATGAGTCAACCCACTTTGGGAAGTTTTAGTAGCCGGTGAGACCACACACGGACACTCCATTTGCAAAGCATGGCACAGAAAGATATGCTCAAAAAGCTACCACCTTCTGAGCCGACAACCAGTTGTCCTGTCAGCATCTGGAAGGGGCGGGGCGAATGCGAGGTGACTTGACTGTGTGGCAGCACCAGGACGCCCCAAGCTGCTTTCTGCCTTTTTCAATTGGGACAGGACTTTGTTTTGTAGCAGGAACTCCTTTGCATATTAGGCCACACCCCTGATGTAGCCAATCGCCCAAGAGCTTCCAGGGCTCTTAGTACAGGGCCTACTGTAAACTCCAGGAGGATTGGCTACATCAGGGGGGCGTGGCCTAATATGCAAAGGAGCTCCTGCTACAAAAAAAGCCTTGAACTGGGATAACTCCTACTAAGTAGGAATATTTCTAACCTTCCAACCCCAAAAGAGAACATTTTCATCAGTTTTTTTTTCAAAAGAGGATGGACATCAAAAAGGTAACCCCAGTTCAGTTCAATTCAGACCTTTATTGGCATAAAAGCAATAATGATTCACAATCAAAAATAGGTACAAAGGCCTGAAGTATAGTAAGAACAATACATAAAAAGATCAATTAAAATAATAATAATACTAACCAAGAGTAGACACCCAGTACAGGATTTAATTGCATAGGCTTCTACTAAGAAATTCGCACCACATGTGTAACCCTAACTAATGTCTAACCCTAATCTAATCCTAATCCGGTAACCCTAACTAATTTCTCTTTGTCTAACTTGTTTTACAAGCTAGAGCTTCTAAGAACAAAACATAAGAAAAGATAATCATGTTCTAAACCACTTTAGGTCCTGACTGGAGAGGAAAGCTAGGAACAAATAAATACATACAACTGTTCCAATATCTTCATTCAGTCCATATGTTAATAGTGTGATACCAGAAGATATGGACATCCAGGGCTTTTTCTGTAGCAGGAGCTCCTTTGCATATTAGGCCACACCCCTCTGATGTAGCCAATCCTCCGAGAGCTTACAGGGCTCTTAGTGCAGGGCCTACTGTAAACTCCAGGAGGATTGGCTACATCAGGGGGTGTGGCCTAATATGCATAGGAGTCCCTGCTGCAAAAAAGGAACATCCATAAAGGAACCCCCATATTTCAGTAAAATTAAGATGGAGTTCCAGAAAAATCCCACTCATCCTGAAAGGCACTTTGTAACGGGACAGAAGAGAAGCAGACCACACCATTCCAACTGAGATTTAAGTGAATTACAATGCAATTCTAAGCCAAGTTGCACACTTCTAACCTCATTAGAAGGGTGCAACTGTTTTAGGATCACGCCGTTAATTTCCTCCCTGCTTCAAAAAATGCAGGCAATGTCTCTATAAGAAGAAGACGACCATAGATTTATACCCCACCCTTCTCTCTGAATCAGAGTCTCAGAGCGGCTCACAATCTCCTATATCTTCTCCCCCCACAACAGACACCCTGCGAGGTGCATGGGGCTGAGAGGGCTCTCCCAGCAGCTGCCCTTTCAAGGACAACTCCTACAAGAGCTATGGCTGACCCAAGGCTGTTCCAGCAGCTGCAAGCGGAGGAGTGGGAAACCAAACCCGGTTCTCCCAAAGAGTCCGCGCGCTTAACCACTGCACCAAACTGACTCTCTATAAGCAGCTCTGATGCGGTGCGTTAAGCACAGCCAAGTCTGCTTCCAATCTATAGTGACCCTATGAATTAGCCGTCGCCCTATGGACAAACTCCCTATGAATGAACAATCTGCTGTCATTAAAAGCTTTGCTCAGGGTCTCGCAAGCGGAGGGCCGTGCCTTCCTTCATGTCACTGACTCGGTCCCTCCGTCTCGTGTTGCCTCTTCTCAATGAGTCACCTATGAGAACACACCCGTAACGCACGGAAGGATCAAGTCAGCAAACATCTCCATCTCATGCCTATCATTTCCCCAGGATACGCTGCTCAGATCACACTGGGTTCTTTGCCTGTTCTCCAATTCGGCTCCAGTTGAGAGTCAGGTTGGTGTAGCGCAGGGGTGGCCAAACTGTGGCTCTTCCACACATATTTTGTGGCTCTTGAAGCCCCCCCTGGCCTGTTGGCTGGCTTGGAGAAGACATTTGTCTCTTTAATTTGTCTCATTGAGTCGGCTTCGGCGGGGAGGACGGGATATAAATAAAATAAAATAAATCACTTCTCCAAGCCAAGCCAGCCAGCAGCTTGGAGAATGCATTTATAGTTCAAGTTGCTTTCTTTCCACCTCTCCCCTCCCTCATTATTTTCCTTCCTTCCTTCCTGGTCTCAAACATATGATGTTTATTCTATGCGGCTCTAACTTTAAGCAAATTTGGCCACCCCTGGTGTAGTGGTTAAGTGCGTGGACTCTTATCTGATAGAACTGGGTTTGATTCCCCACTCCTCCACTTGCAGCTGCTGGTATGGCCTTGGGTCAGGCGTAGCTCTGGCAGAGGTTGTCCTTGAAAGGGCAACTGCTGGGAGAGCCCTCTCAGCCTCACCCACCTCACAGGGTGTCTGTTGTGGGGGGCGATTTAGGAGATTGTAAGCTGCTCTGAGTCTCTGATTTAGAGAGAAGGGGGGGGGTAATAAGTCTACAGTCTCTTCTTCTTCTTCTTCTTCTTCTTCTGACCAGTGCACTCCAACTGCTCACCTCTTTTTGTGTGTTTCTGTTGCATCTATAATTTCCCCACCTGCAAATTAGACTCAAATCGGCTGGTAAGAGTCAAATTTTTTGGCTCCAAACCAGCCTCGGCTTCGGAGCCCACTGGCCGCTCCCCTGCCAACATTCTTACAGTATAATTCTAGCCCCCAAACCCTGGAACTTTGAAGGAGCAGCAATTCCCCTGAACTTCCTTGCTACCGCCCCTGCGTAGCCTGAACCCAGGACCCTGGAGCTGGCCTCAGTCTCTCCCCTGAGCCTTCCTTCTTTGCTCTCTTTCCACCTCAGCTCCTCAGGACAATCTCACCACAATGGACAGGCTTGTAGGTTTTTGTTTGGCTCCCGTTATTGTAAGCTTTTATCGCTTAGAAGTTAGGCTGTCGAGAGTTCTGGTTTGTATGTGTGTGTGTGTCTGTCTCTCTTTCTGTGTGTGTACGTGTGTGTGTGAGATAGAGACAGAGAGAAAGACAGAGAGACAGAGACAGCTAGCTTATGCCTCCTTGAGTGCCTCTTACTTTTCTCGATCTTTTTCTCTAAGTAAAGATTTCAACTTTGATTCAATTTCGCCCCTGCTCTATTTCTGGGAACATCCCCGTTTCAACAGTGATGTGATACTACCAAGTTCCAGACACTGGCATCTACAGGCAGTGGTCCCTGATCTAATTTCACCTGGATATGTGTGTGTGTGTGTGTTCTTAACACACAAAGGGGCCATTCCAAGCGTTGGGAGTTTTATATGTGTAGGCCATTTGGTAACAAGCGAATGCATGCTCATCTTATCCATATAATGCATACCCTTGTTTATCAAAAAGAGGAAGCACATGTTCAGCGCCAGGATATACCTGCCATTTCAATTACACATTCAGCTGTATGTGTGTGTAGGGGGAGGGAGGGTGGCTCAATGGCAGAGCATCTGCTTGGTAAGCAGAAGGTCCCGGGTTCAATCCCCGGCATTTCCAACTAAAAAGGGGTCCAGGCAAATAGGCATGAAAAACCTCAGCTTGAGACCCTGGAGAGCTGCTGCCAGTCTGAGTAGACAATACTGACTTTGCTGGACCGAGGGTTTGATTCAGTATAAGGTAGCTTCATAAGTTCATATATGTTCATGTGTTGAATGTTGGGGGAGGGGGGGTTTGCTGCCAATTTGTAAACAACTAATAGCAACCTTAGGAGCCTCATGGCGCAGAGTGGTAAAGCTGCAGTACTGCAGTCCTAAGCTCTGCTCACGACCTGAGTTCGATCCCGATGGAAGCTGGGTTTTCAGGTAGGCAGCTCGAGGTGGACTCAGCCTTCCATCCTTCCGAGGTCGGTAAAATGAGTACCCAGCTTGCTGGGGGGGGGGGGGGAGTGTAGATGACTGGGGAAGGCAATGGCAAACCACCCCGTAAAAAGTCTGCCATGAAAACGTTGTGAAAGCAACGTCACCCCAGTCAGAAACGGCTGGTGTTTGCACAGGGGACCTTTCCTTTCCTAGTAGCAACCCAATGGGGTTTTCAAGGCTAGAGGTGGTTTACCACTGGCTGGTTCTGCGTAGCAACCCTGGATTTCCTTGGTGGTCTCCCATCCAAGTACTAAACGAGGGCCTGACCCTGCGTAGCCTCTGACAAGATCGGGACTACCTGGGCTATCCAGGTCAGGGCCGAACACTGAGTCCAACCTAAGAATTCCTCCACACACTTGCAAAGAAAAAAAATCAGCCAGGCAGGGTACATTTCCTGAGCTGGATGTCCCAGGCCAGCCGGATTTTGTTCCATCTCAGAAGCTAAGCAGGGTCGGCCCCGGCTAGCACTTGGGCGGGAGACCACCGAGAAAGTCCAAGGTTGCTACGCAGAACCAGCCAGTGGTAAACCACCTCTTGCCTTGAAAACCCCATTGGGTTGCTACTAGGAAAGGAAAGGAAAGGTCCCCTGTGCAAACACCAGTCGTTTCTGGTGGCACAAAACTGTATTAGGGTCACAGTGGGCTGCAACTCAACTGCCCTTTCCACCATCAGGGGCCGTGTGCTTGTTCCCCGTCACTTGTGGAACACGGCTTCAGTCTTCCCTTTCCCCTCGGGAAAGAGGGTTTCCACTCTATAACCAGCGCCCTGATGTGGCAAAAACAGGTCACCTGTTTGGCCTCCAAGCAGATGGGTCTTAAGCCATCTACGGGGGACTTTTCTCACCGGGCGGCAGGAGAACAATACTCAACACAGAGGGAGCTCCTGGGGGCACGTTTCCTGTTGTCAGTTTCTGCCCTTCCAGCATACAAAGCGATGGCCACACACACACATACACACACACACAAAAAGAAGTTAAACTTCCAGTTTCTCTGCCACCCCCACTCCCCTTGCCTTCAGCCACTGGAGCAGGGCAGCGGATCCAAACTGAAACCAACTCAAGGACTGGCCTTTCACCTCAATCCCACCCGGAGTGGGGGGGGGGGGCTGTCAGGAAGCCAAGCCTGCCTGGGATTTTCCGGCTCAAGTCAATCTGCTGGCGGGGTGGGAGAGAAGCCCCCTCCAAATTGCTGCAGGGAAAGAACCGGAGGGGGAAGATAAAGCAAGGGAGGGAAGGGGAGGAGAGGAGAGCCACCGCCCCAGATAGGCGCCTCTAGGCTGTTGGGAGGAAACTCTGCACGTGTGTGTGTGTGGGGGGGGATTGCAGAATGTGCGGTCCCTCTTCCAAGTTGCTTGATCTTAAAACTCAGGAAATGGAGGGGGTGTCCACAAAGTTCGGTATTTCACCCCCACCATCTTAAGTCCAGAAACAGAACTGAACCCCCCCCCCCACACACCGCGCCCCAAACAAAAATCGAGACCCCCTAAGGGGCTGCAGGATCGCCGCCGCCCCTCTCGCCTTCCCGCACGCCCCCTTCTTCCGAGCCTGCGGCGCGCTCCGCCTGGTTTCGCGGTAACCGGATCCCCCCCCCAGCCCCCTCCCCTCTTCCTCAAGTCCGGTTGGTTCCGTTTTCTCCGAACCGAACTCCCCGGCTCCTCCGAGCCAGATCCAGCCCTCCGGATCTCCCGGCTCGGCTGGCCGCCGGCAGTCCCGATCCGCCGTCCCTCGACGGTCCCCTCCGCCCTGCCCTGGAGACCCGCCGCGCTCCGGGCGCTCAACCTCTCCAAACCTCCGCCCGGCCGAAAGGCGCCCCCCTTCCAGCCCCGGCAAGCGGCGATCCCCGGCGCGCCCCGCCTGGCTCACCGAGTCCGGAGAAGCTCCCGCGGCTCGCCTGCCGCTCGCATCCCCGCTCCGCGCCTTCCTCGCCGGCTCCTTTGTCCTGCCCAAGCGCCGCGCCGCCTGGAGCCCCCGGGGCGGCCGCGGCAACAATAGCGCTTCCCCCCCCTTCGCTCGCTGCTCGTCCGCCGGCAACGCCGGCTCCCTTCCTTCCTGAGGTCCTAATATAGTGGCTTCCCTCCCCGGCGAAGCCACGTGGAATGGGGAGGGGGGGGGGAGAGAAGAGAGAGCGAGAACCAGCCAGCCAGCGAGAGCGCAAAAGCGCACCCACGAGGGGCGCACAGCGCAATGGAGAGCTGGAGAACCCCGGAGAGCGGGCGGCGCAGAGCCAGGCGTGGGAATGCTGCGGGTTAGCTAGGGGGTGGGGGGCTCGGAAGGCGGCTAAGCCCGCGCCCGGGTTGGGAAGTGCGGTTGCCAGTCTCCAGGTGGTGGCTGGAGATCTCCCGGAATAGCAACCGGTCTCCTAGCCGGAGCGCCACAGATCTGAGGACCGGGTTGGGACGTAGGGTTGCCAGTCTCCAGGAGGTGGCTGGAGGTCTCCCAGAATAGCAGCTGGTATCCAGGGGATCAGGGCTTTTTTTTGCAGAAAGAGCTGGGCAGGAACTCCTTTGCATATTAGGCCACACACCCCCGGCGCCATTGGCTCCCACAAGGCTTTTGAAAATACCCCTAGTAGGAATTCATTTGCATATTAGGCCACCCCTCATTCACAGCACCATTGTTTCATGCAAGGCTGATATTTATTTATTTATTAATTACTTTAAATTTGTATCCCACCCTCTCCACAAGCGGACTCAGGGCAGCTAACGATCAGTTATATACCACAATTTAAAACCAATAAAATGCATTTAAAAACATTTAAACATTTTTAATATGAAGGAGCTAATTTGCATATTAGGCCACACCCCCTGATGCCAAGTCAGACAGTACTGCATACCTGTGCCTTCCTGCTTTAAAAAAGCCCTGCAGGAGACAGAGACAGCCAGAGCCCCGCAGATCTGACAAACCTACGGGATGTAGGGTTGCCAGTCTCCAGGTGGCGGCTGGAGATCGCCCGGAATAGCAACTGGCTTCTAGGGAATAGAAATTGTGGGAGCGCCATTGATCTGATGACGAGGTTGGGATGTGGGGTTGCCAGTCTCCAGATGGTATAATCAACAAAAAGGAATCACAGTTCGTATAACAGGCAATAAAAGGAACAAACACTGTGGTGTATTGGCTACAATGTTTAATAACACCATTTAAGAAAAATGTTTTAAGAATCATATAATTTTTTTAGGAGCCCCATGGCGCAGAGTGGTAAAGCTGCACTACTGCAGTCCGAACTCTGCTCATGAGCTGAGTTTGATCCCTGTGGAAGCTGGGTTCAGGTAGCCAGCTTGAGGTTGACTCAGCCTGCCATCCTTCCGAGGTCGGTAAAATGAGTATACAGCTTGCTGCGGGGGGTGGGGGAGTGTAGATGACTGAGGAAGGCAATGGCAAACCACCCCGTAAAAAGTCTGCAGTGAAAACATCATGATGAGACGTCACCCCAGAGTTGAAAACGACTGGTGCTTCAACAGGGGGACTACCTTTACCTTAATCTTGTTATGCTGGACTAGAAACGTCCATTCGCATAACAATAATACAAAAAAGGTCCAATGAGCACCTGGATACAGGCTCATTTCGTCAGTGGCCTTCCTCAGGAGTAGTCCTTCCCATTTCTTCCAGGATTACCAGCCTCTTGTAACAACCCAGTGTTAATGCTCTTCTGCAACATCTCTTCTCTCTCATGGATTGCTGCCTTGACGTGGCGAGAGGGCTTGCGCGGTTCAGTGAGGCTGTGGGCTATGCCATGCACTGCCACCCAAGATGGATAGGCCACAGCTGAGAATCCAGACAAGATGCAATCCTCCGGAGAAGGAAATGGCAATCCATTCCAATATCCTTGCTAAGAAAACCCCATGGACAGTAACAGAAGGCTAAAAGATATGGGGCTTGAAGTTGAGCCTCTCAGGTCGGAAGGTGCCCAATATGTTCCTGGGGAAGAGCGGAGGGCAAGTCCAAGTAACCACAGAAAGAGTGCAGCGTCTGGGCCAAAGCCGAAAGGACGCTCAGCTGTGGATGTGTCTGATGGTGAAAGGAAAGTCCGATGCTGCAAAAAACAATACTGCATCGGAACGTGGAATGTAAGATCTATGACAGGAGGGCCTGGCGTGACTTGGTCCACGGGGTCGCAAAGAGTCCGAATCGCCTGTGTGACTGAGCAACAACAAGCAACGTCTCTTACTTCAAGTTCTCTCATCCTGGAATAAACCGAGGTAACAACAACAAGACATACCACAACGCTGGATGGAGATAGATCATTCTTCATTTTTAAGATATTGTTAATTCTTGTTAAAAACTTAACCACTCCATGACACGTGTGTATATATTTATATTAGGAGCTGAAGCCAGTCCAAACTTCTTCTTTGAACCAGATGCTAAAGCCTTCTGGAGTTTGCCGGCCTTTACAGCTCTCTACAATATTTTCAGCAAGCCATTCCTTTATGGCTGAAATATTGCTTAGCGCAGAGACGTTTTTGAATCTGACAAAGGGTAACCCCTAACGGAAGACTCTTGATCTCTGAGGCTCCAACAGCAACTCTCTGCACAGCGATTGTAAAAGCTGGAGAGTATCTAAGTATAAATCTAAAGGGAATACTGGGCATTCCATTATCGAATTCAAGGCTTTACCTAGTGCATTGCAGCCTGAAGCAGGTGAATGAAATGGACAGCTGCTGCTGTAACATCAGCCCTCCATTGTAATTTTGCCTGTGTTGTTAAAATTTGGCATCTGGTGTGTAGTGTTTTTCTGTTAATAATATCGGCATAAATTGTTCGTTTCAAAATATAGAGTAGCAAGCCGAGACCTGCATCAACAGTTGTGATTTTTATACGGTTTTCTCCCCTTTCGTTGCAGTCTCCAGATGGTGGCTGGAGATCTCCGGGAATAGCAACTGGTCTCCAGAGAACAGAGATAGCCGGAGCGCTGCAGATCTGATGACTGGGTTGCCATTCTCCAGGTGGAGGCTGGAGATCTCCCTGAATAGCACTGGGTCTCCAGGGGCTAGAGGTAGCTGTAGCTTGGCTGATTTCAGCCTGGGTTGGAAGCAGGGTTGCCAGACCTCCAGGTGGTGACTAGAGATCTCCAGTTTGGTGTAGTGGTTAAGTGTGCGAGCTCTTATCTGGGAGAACCGGGTTTGATTCCCCACTCCCCCACTTGCAGCTGCTGGAATGGCCTTGGGTCAGCCATAGCTCTGGCAGAGGTTGTCCTTGAAAGGGCAGCTGCTGTGAGAGCCCTCTCCAGCCCCACCCACCTCACAGGGTGTCTGTTGTGGGGGAGGAAGGTAAAGGAGATTGTGAGCCGCTCTGAGACTCTTTGGAGTGAAGGGCGGGATATAAATATAATATCTTCTTCTTCTTCCTCCTCCTCCAAAGCAGCTGTTTTCTCCAGGTGAATGGATCTCTGTCACCAGAAAATATAGGATGGAAATCTCTCATGTATGGACCAGTAACTTTTATTTAATGTATCTGAAGAAGTGTGCATGCACACAAAAGTTTATACCTTGAATAAAACTTTGTTGGTCTTTGTTGGACTTGAACTCTGTTCTGGAGATCGGTTGTAATCCCAGGAGGTCTCCAGCTACCACTCGAAGCACACGAATGCAGGGCTCTTTTTATACCAGGAACTCCTTTGCATATTAGGCCACACACCCCCTGATGTAGCCAATCCTCCGAGAGCTTACGGGGCTCTTAGTACGGGGCCTACTGGAAGCTCCAGGAGGATTGGCTACATGAGGGCAGTGTGGCCTAATACGCAAAAGAGTTCCTGCTACAAAAAAAAAAAGCCCTGCAAATAGGAGCAGGAAGGAAGAGCGTGCTTAAAGGTGTCAAGCGCCGATATTTCTCAATAACCAGTTCTTTGTTTTATAGAGTTGGCCTAGCAGGAATCTCTGTGTGCACTAGAGAGGTGGTGGGTCAAGATTAGAGCATCCAGGAGGTGACAACCTCAGAGAATCCAGGAGGTGACAACCTCAGAGAATCCAGGAGGTGACAAGATGAGAGAATCCAGGAGGAAAAAAGAGAACATGCCAAAGAGCATTGGGGGTGCAAAAGAAAGTGAAAGACTGGATGTGTGTGTGTGTGCGAGGGAGAGATTCCGACAGCTGTGCTGATGACGTAGATGATATAAGCTGATTTACTTTAATTGAAAGCAAAGGTTTAATTTAGGTCTTCATACCTTGCTTTTCAGCAGTTCAGACAGTCCCAGCTAACGTGACCTTGTCAGAGTTCAGAAGATAAGTAAGGTCAGACTCTGGTTAGTGCTTGGACAACTCGGAAAGGCTAAGTAAGGTCATAGCAAGCCACCTTTGCTCATCTCTGGCCTTGAAAGCCCCGAATGATGGGGCTGCCTTAAGATATTCGCAATGGATGGCTCCCTTTACTTTCTTACCTTACTTTTCTCCCCAAAGCAGCTGACGACACCATACTCTCCATCGCCATATTATCCCTTGTCAGGGGTCATTTTGTAGAGAAAGAGGTGCCGCAGCTCGTTAGCACAGTTCATTTGCATATGCCACACACCCCCTGACATCACCCAAAGCAAGGAGTTTTCAAGACAAGCGAGAAGCAGAGGCGGTTGGCCATTGCCTGCCTCCGCAGAGTCTTCATTGGTGGTCTCCCTTCCAACTACTGACCCTACTTAGCTTCCAATTTATGGTGACCCCAGCAAGGGGCTTTCAAGGCAAGGGAGAAGCAGAGGGGGTTGGCCATTTCCTTCCTCTGCAGAGTACTCCTTGGTGATCTCCCATCCAAGATTTATGTTGACCCATCAGCAAGGGACTTTCAAGGCAAGTGAGAAGCAGAAGAGGTGGACCCTTGTCTTCCTCTTCATAGTCTTCCTCAGTGGTCTCCCACCCAAGACTTATGTTGACCCCCCCCCCAGCAAGGGGCTTTCAAAGCAAGTGAGAAGCAGAGGGGATTGGCCATGGCCTTCCTCTGCAGAGCCTTCCTTGATGGTCTCCCTCCCAAGTACTGACCCTGCTTAGCTTCTGATTTATGGTGACCCCAGCAGGGGGCTTTCAAGGCAAGTGAGAAGCAGAGGGGTTGGCCATTGCCTTCCTCTGCAGAGCCTTCCTTGGTGGTCTCCCAACCAAGTACTGACCCTGCTTAGCTTCCAATTTATGGTGACCCCAGCAGGGGGCTTTCAAGGCAAATGAGAAGCAGAGGGGGTTGGCCATTGCCTTCCTCTGCAGAGTCCTCCCTGGTGATCTCCAATTCAAGATATACGTTGACCCACCAGCAAGAGACTTTCAAGGCAAGTGAGAAGCAAAGGACGCTGACCATTGTCTTTCTCTTCAGAGTCTTCCTCAGGGGTCTCCCATAGAAGACTTATGTCGACCCCCCAGCAAGCAGCTCTCAAAGCAATTGAGAAGCAGAGTGGGGTTGGCCATGGCCTTCCTCTACGGAGTCTTCCTTGGTGGTCCCCTTTCCAAGCAGTGACCCTGCTGAGATTTGAGAAGGTCGGGCTATACCAGTGGTCCCCAACCTTTTTGAATCTCTGAGCACCACTGGAATTCTGAGACAGGGTGGTGGGTGCAAAACACAACACGGCTGTCACAGGAGGCGAAGCCACATTCATGCAAGAAGGCCAAGTGCAGGGAAGAGGGGTACTTTTAAACAGGGGTGGAATTCTAGCAGGAGCTCCTTTGCATATCAGGCCACACACCCCTGATGGAGCCAATCCTCCAAGAGTTCACAAAAAGGAACCTTGCAAGCTCCTGGAGTATTGGCTACATCCGGGAGGTGTGGCCTGATATGCAAAGGAGCTCCCGCTAGAATTCCACCCCTTTTTTAAAAAATACATTCGGAAATAAGAGAGAATAAAACAAGCACTGTGGCGGCAAAGCCCCCTGAAGCCATGTCATTTTAATCTGCATAGCCCATTGGATCTTCAGCAGCCAGTCGGAAGGCCAGTCGGATAAGAGCCCACCCACTTTCTAAAAATATTCTGTGGGCACTGAGGAAAGTGATACTGGGCACCACTGTGCCCACGGGCACCAGGCTGGAGACCCCGGATGCCCAATACCATTCCGCCTCACATCTCTAGAATGCAGCTCTTGTTCTGTTTTGCATCTTGCTTTCTGACTCACATCAGGAAAGGAAGAAGGGAGGTAAGGAATGAAGGCAATGCTATCATCCAAGATGGGCTGGTGCAAATGGAAAAGCATCGCACTCACAGATGTAGAGCATGTGAGACATTCATCTTGTCGGGGGGGGGGGGAAGGGGGAAGATAGAATAATAATAAGAAGACGTCAGATTTATACCCTGCCCTTCTCTCTGAATAAGAGTCTCAGAGCGGCTCGCAGTCTCCCATATCTTCTTCCCGCACAACAGACACCCTGGGAGGTGGATGGGGCTGAGAGGGCTCTCACAGCAGCTGCCGTTTCAAGGACAACTCCTGCGAAAGCTATGGCTGACCCAAGGCCATTCCAGCAGCTGCACGTGGAGGAGTGGGGAATCAAACCCAGTTCTCCCAGATAAGAATCCACACAGTAACCACTACACCAAACTGGCTCTCTAGAGATCAACGCTGCAGCTTCAGAACCACATGCATGCACCAGCTGGTCTAAATTTGGAGCAGATGATTCCAGAAATCCCCTGGACCAGGGGTGTCAAACATGTGGCTCGAGGGCCAAATCAGGCTCTCAGAGGGGTCCTATCAGATCCCCAAGCAACTGGCCATTATCTGCTTCCTTCTCCCTTTCTCTTGCTTTCTTCTGAGTAACAGCTTGCTTTTCAAGGCTTGCCCAATTACATGGGAGCTTCAGAGCAAAAACTCTATTTTCTCCATTGGCTGACACTCCTTCCTTGGGGACGAAGGGGGGGGGGATAGCTTGCTTTGTCAGGCTCTCTCAATCACACAGCAGACCTACTGAGCCAAGCCTCTCTTCCTTCTATAAGCTGTGGCTTCTCCCCCTCCTGGCCCTCTGGGGAAGGAAGGGAAGAGACAGAGCTTCCTTTGCCCAGCTTCCCGGATCACACAGGAGAGATACAAAGAAAGCACCTTTAAGTCCAATGAGTGCTAGTGTTTTAAGCACGCTTTATTTTAAGAGTTTGTTTGTTTTAATCATCAACTGTGCTTCTCTGTGTGCTTTATAAAGTTTATATCTCTGCTAAAAAGGTAAAGGTAGTCCCCTGTGCAAGCACCAGTCGTTTCCAACTCTGGGGTGATGTCGCATCATGACGTTTTCATGGCAGTCTTTTTATGGGGTGGTTTGTCATCTACACTCCACCCCCCTCCCAGCAAACTGGGTACTCATTTTACCGACCACAGAAGGATAGAAGGCTGAGTCAACGTTGAGATGGCTAACTGAACTCAGCTTCTGCTGGGATCGAACTCAGGTCGTGAGCAGAGCTTCAACTGCAATACTGCAGCTTTCCCACTCTGCGCCATAGGGCTGCTTTGATATGCAACGTAGATGACCCCAAATATCCAAGATGGTACTATTGGAGTGCAGATACCTTAGTGGAGATCCTTGCAATGTCTTGCTCATCCCGAGAGTATGGAAAGGAAAGGAAAGGTCCCCTGTGCAAGCACCAGTCGTTTCCAACTCTGGGGTGATGTCGCATCATGACGTTTTCATGGCAGTCTTTTTATGGGGTGGTTTGTCATCTACACTCCACCCCCCTCCCAGCAAACTGGGTACTCATTTTATTGACCACAGAAGGATAGAAGGCTGAGTCAACTTTGAGCCGGCCACTTGAACCCAGCTTCTGCTGGGATCGAACTCAGGTCCTGAGCAGCAGAAGAAGAACACTGCAGATTTAGACCCCACCCTTCTCTCTAAATCAGAGACTCAGAGCGGCTCACAATCTCTTATAGCTTCTCCCCCCACAACAGACACCCTGTGAGGTAGGTGGGGTGAGAGGGCTCTCGCAGCAGCTGCCCTTTCAAGGACAACTCCTACAAATGCTATGGCTGACCCAAGGCCATTCCAGCAGGTGCAGGTGAAGGAGCGGGGAATCAAACCAGGTTCTCCCAGATAAGAGTCCACGCACTTAATCACTGCACCGAAGTGGCTCTCAGACTGCAGTACTGCAGCTTTGCCACTCTGTCCCAGGGGGTTCTGTTATATCTCTGCTACCTAATCTTAAATATGGCCTGGCCAAACCCATTTATTTCAGATCCAGCCCTCCTAACAGATCAGTTTGACACCCTACCCGATCTTGAGAAGCACCTTTCTAGAACAACATTTACTCCTCTCCCCTCATGTATTCCATCTGCCTTGGGGGGTGGGGTCCTTTCTAAGTACTGACCTTGCTTAAAGACTTAGACAGGACAGTAGTCCTTGACCTTTTTGAGTCTCTGAGCACCGCTGGAATTCCGACACAGGGTAGTGGGTGTGAAACACAAAACAGCTGTCAGAGGGGGCAGAGCCACACCCATACCGGAAGGCCAGTTTGGTGTAGTGGTTAAGTGTGTGGACTCTTATTTGGGAGAACCAGGTCTCATTCTCCACTCCTCCACTTGCAGCTGCTGGAATGGCCTTGGGTCAGCCATAGCTCTCATAGACCTTCTTCCCCTGTAGTGGTTAAGTGCGCAGACTCTTATCTGGGAGAACCAGGTTTCATTCTCCACTCCTCCACTTGCAGCTGCTGGAATGGCCTTGGGTCAGCCATAGCGCTCGCAGGAGTTGTCCTTGAAAGGGCAGGTGCTGTGAGAGCCCTCTCCAGCCCCACCCACCTCACAGGGTGTCTGTTGTGGGGGAGGAAGGTAAAGGAGATTGTGAGCCGCTCTGAATCTCTGATTTAGAGAGAAGGGTGGGGTCTACATCTGCAATGTTCTTCTGCTGCTGCTCATGACCTGAGTTCGATCCCAGCAGAAGCTGGGTTCAGGTCGCCGGCTCAAAGTTGAGTCAGCCTTCTATCCTTCTGAGGTCGGTAAAATGAGTAAAGGAGATTGTGACCACTCTGAGTCTCAGAGTATAGGGCGGGATATAAATCCAACATCATCATCATCTTTTTCTTCTTCTTCTCTTCAATATGAAAGCCAGTTTGGTGTAGCGGTTAAGTGCGCAGACTCTTATCTGGAAGAACCGGGTTTGATTCCCTGCTCCTCCACTTGCAGCTGCTGGAATGGCCTTGGGCCGGCCATAGTTCTCGCAGAGCTATCCTTGAAAGGGCAGCTTCTATGAGAGCCCTCTCCAGCCCCACCCACCTCGCAGGGTGTCTGTTGTGAGGGGAGAAGATATAGGAGATTGTAAGCCGATCTGAGTCTCTGATTCAGAGAGACTGGCGGGGTATAAATCTGCAATCGTCGTCTTCTTCTTCTTCATGGGTTATGAGACCACCCACGGAAGAGCTGCAAGGATAATGCATCTTCTCTCTCAAAAGCAGGCAACATGGGACCCTCATGTCCTCTCTGTTTTATTATTCGCAGGAAAACTGACGGTGCCCATTCAACGAATGGGGAGCAGTGAGAGAAATCGGGCTGTCTCTAATAGAAAATCTCCCTCAATCAGTCTGTACGCATGCTATGGCCTGGATGGCCCAGCCTAGCCCGATCTCGTCAGATCTTGGAAGCGAAGATCTGGGTCAGCCCTGGTTACTATTTGGATTTCAGACCAACCGTTCTCTGTGTGTGTGTGAGAAGTCTGGGTTTATAGGCAGGATGTACACCAGCCTGAAGCACGCAGCTCAGCCCAAGCTGGTGGAAACTGTAGAGCTAAGTCAGGTCAGCCATGGTTAGCAGGGGGGGGGGTTGCAGGAACTCTTTGCATATTAGGCCACACCCTCCTGATGTAGCCTATCCTCCTGGAACTTACAGCAGGCCCTGTACTAAGAGCCCTGTAAACTCTCGGAGGATTGGCTACCTTAGGAACTCCTTTGCATATTAGGCCACACCCTGCTGATGCAGCCAATCCTCCAAGAGCTTACAATAAGCCCTGTACTAAGAGCCCTGTAAGCTCTCGGAGGATTGCCTACAGCAGGGTTGCGTGGCCTAATATGCAAAGGAGTTCCTGCTACAAAAAAAGCCCCGGCAGCCCCACCTTAAACATGGAAAGAAATGCACAGTTGCGTTCAGATGCCCCAGTTCCTCATTGCCATAATATACAACCAGTGCTCCCTCTAAGCGTGAGCGAGCTCACAGATTTTTTATCCTCTGGCTCACAGATTTTTGTCTTAGCTCAGGGAGGATGACCCCAGAGCACACTCATTGATGCACAAGCTCGCAGCTTTAATGCCAGTCACTCACAAAGTAGAATTTTTGCTCACAAGACTCTGCAGCTCAGAGGGAACATTGGATACAACACATCCCACACTGCTTACTTATTAGCACTGCCTATATCAATTTTATCAAGTATATAGCTATAAAAATGATTCCCTTTAAAATCGGGGGGGGGGGAGGAGTGGGGGGAGACATTTGGATTATTTATCATTAAAACTTGTTTATGCCATCTGCTCCCCAGAAGAAGCATCGCGGAAAATTCGCAGGGTGCCCAAGGTTTATTTTTCAAAACCATCTTTTAAAGCAATATTTTTTTTTCATAGTTTAGACATTTCGAACAAGGAACCCAGCCTTTAAAGAAGTCTTAGATATTAATAGAATACAGGCTGTTATTGAAACAACAAAATACTCATCGAGGCGCCGATGGAGTTTTCAAACACCTCCTTTTTCGTTTTGTTTTCATATGTCGAATCTTTGCATTCTACCAGGGGTGGAATTCTAGCAGGAGCTCCTTTGCATATTAGGCCACACGCCCCTGATGTAGCCAATCCTCCAAGAGCTTACAAAAAAGAGCATGGCTCCTACTTTACTTTTTTTTTTAGGTGCCAGTTGGGTGGAGTGGATACAGTGGAGGATTATAACCCTTGGTGACCCAGGTTTGAGTCCTTGCTTCTGCCATGGAAGCATGCTGGTGACCTGGGGGCATCACAGACTCTCAGATTAGCCGACCTCACAAGGCTGTTGTGGGAAAATGGAGAAGGGGAAAAACAGTGTTCTAAAAGCTGCTGGGAGACCAGATTAGGGAGAAAAGCAGGACATTAAATATCTGTCTACCAATCTTACACACACACACACACGTATTCTTACCAGCTTTTTAATGATCTGCCTCTATTTTCTGGATAGTTTTAGTTTTGATAGCTTGTCAAGAGTTTACAGTAGGCCCTGTACTAAGAGCCCTGTAAGCTCTTGGAGGATTGGCTACATCAGGAACTTCTTTGCATATTAGGCCACACCCTGCTGATGCAGCCAATCCTCCAAGAGCTTACAATAAGCCCTGTACTAAGAGCCCTGTAAGCTCTTGGAGGATTGGCTACATCAGGGGTGTGTGGCCTAATATGCAAAGGAGTCCCTGCTACAAAGAAGGCTTGGATCTAGGGTTGCTAATCCCCAGGTGGGGGCAGGGGATCCCCCGGTTTGGAGGCCCTCCCCCCGCTTCAGGGTCATCAGAAAGCGGGGGGAGGGGAAGGAAATGTCTGCTGGGAACTCCATAGGAAATAATGGAGAATTGATCTGCGGATATTTGGGGCTCCGAGGGGACTGTTCTTTGAGGTAGAGGCACCGAATTTTCAGTATAGCATCCAGTGCCTCTCCCCAAAATACCCCCCACATTTCAAAAAGATTGGACCAGGGGGTCCAATTCTATGAGCCCCCCAAAAGGTGCCCCTATCCTTCATTATTTCCTATGGAAGGAAGGCATTTTAAAAGGTGTGCAGTTCCTTTAAATGTGATGGCCAGAACTGCCTCCCCTTGGAGTTCAATTATACTTGTCACACCCTTGCTCCTGGCTCCACCCCCAAAGTCTCTTGGCTCCACCCCCAAAGTCTCCTGGCTCCACCCCCAAAGTCCCCAGATATTTCTTGAATTGGACTTGGCAACCCTACTTGGATCTCAACAAATCTTGTAAGCTAAGCAGATTCAACCCTGGCTAGTATTTGGATGGGGGAGCTCCAAGGAATACCCGGGTGGGACGCAGGGGCAGAAAATGGCAAACTACCTCTGAAATGCCTCTTGACTTGAAAACCCTATGGGGGGGTGTCTCCAGAAGTCAGTTGAGATTTGCCACTGTATTACAGGGCCTACAGTCAGCTCCAGGAGGACTGGCTACATCAGGGGTGTGTGGCCTAATGTGCAAAGGAGTTCCTGTTACAAGAAGAGCCCTGCCGCTTTCTCCAGATTACAGTCCGCCAGTCTTCACCACAATACCACACTGGCTCTTCAGACTCATAGATCCAATTTGCACAGGGGAGAAGTGACCTTCGGTCAGAGGTTTTTCAAACAGGAAGGAAGGAATTCAATATAATCCGTACGTTCGCCCCCATACTATGATTTTGCCAAAACCAATCAATCAATCATGCAACTGTGACTTTTTTTTTGGCTTAACATACAGGTTTTAAGATGTCCGGCGCCTAGACATCAGTGGAAGACAAGTGGCATCTAAACCCACAGCTGAGAGAAAACTCACAGAGCCCGGGTTTGATTCCCCACTTCGCCACTTCCAGCTGCTGAAATGATCCTGGGTCAGCCATAGCTCTCGCAGAGCTGTCATTGAAAAGACAGCTTCTGAGAGAGCTCTCTTAGCCCCTCCCACCTCACAGGGTGCCTATGGTGGGGGAGGAAGATAAAGGAGATTGTAAGCCACTCTGAGACTCTGATTCAGAGAGAAGGGCAGCGTATAAATCTACGGTCGTCTTCTTCAAATATTTTAAGCAGAAAATGTGTGTGGGTAGAGGTTTCCTGCATTAGTCCTTCTTGTCAGAACAGGATCGGGGGACATGTCAAGTAGGCAGACGATGCCCTGTCTCTCCTCCTTGTTACCACAGCTCATAAAAGGCCGCACAGTTATGAATAAACCAGCTCGAGCATTATTTATTGATTACCCAGAGGCTTTTCTCACAGTGTCGGTGTAAAAATTGCTGTCATGTTTTCAATAGCCGTGGCCCTCCCGCTCCTTCTCGTTTCGAGTCCGCAGGTTGAAGGGAAAAAAAAACAGAAGGAGGAATTCCCCACCTCTGCTTCTCCTCCTCTTCCTTCCTTAATCCCATGTCTCCTCTAAATTCATGCCGCCGTTCCATTGTCTGAAGGAGCCTCCTATAGGTCATCAGAGTCATCAGTCTTCATCCAGGGTAACCAGCTGTTATGTGTGACTAGTTATTGACCACTGCAGTGCACCCATCTCTTACTTCATTGCAATTTTTACAGGGAAGTCCTGGACTGTATAATCAAACCCAGGGGCGGACAAACTTGCTTAATATAAGAGCCACTTAGAATATATGTCAGATGTTTGAGAACAGGAAGGAAGGAAGGAAGGAAGGAAGGAAGGAAGGAAGGAAGGAAGGAAGGAAGGAAGGAAGGAAGGAAGGAAGGAAGGAAGGAAGGAAGGAAGGAAGGAAGGAAGGAAGGAGAAAAAGATGATACTGGATTTATATCCCATCCTCCACTCCGAATCTCAGAGTGGTTCACAATTCTCCTTTATCTTCTTCCCCTACAACAGACAACCGGTGAGGTGGGTGGGGCTGAGAGGGCTCTCCCAGCAGCTGCCCTTTCAAGGACAAATTCTGCAGAGGTATGGCTGACCCAAGGCCATTCCAACAGGTGCAAGTGGGGGAGTGGGGAATCAAACTCGGTTCTCCCAGATAAGAGTCCGTGCACTTAATCTCTACACCAAATTGGCTCTCAGGAAGGAAAATAGATGGGAGGGAGGGAGAGATGGAAAGAAAGCAACTTTAACTTTAAATACATTATCCAAGCTGCTGGCTGGTCTAGCTTGGAGAAGTGATTTGAAGAGACAAATGCCTTCCCCAAGCCAGCCAATGGGTTAGTGGGGACTTCGAGAGCTGCACGATAGGTGTGAAAGCCACATGTGGTTCCCGAGCTGCAGTTTGGCCACCCCTGATCAAACCTATCCTTTCTAACCTTTATGGATTACCTGAGGCGACGTTAGTTTTCTTTCTATTATCTGAGCGATGTTCCCATATTACAAGTCTAGTTGCAAAGTAACTTTTGGCTGCCATAACGACGAGAAAGCAAAACATTAGCTCTCCTTCTTGATTTTTGACTGGTTTTTATAACTGAAACTCAATGAAAATTTGCCATGCTATGCTTTTTATTTCCATGCCAATAAAGGTATTTGGAATTGGACTACTGCAGTGTGGTGTGACACCGTGGTTAGAGTAACTGGGTTCTGGGTTCAGATCCTGCTCATTCATTAAGCTCATGGCATTACCTTGGTCTATTCCCTCTTTCGCAGCCTAACCTATCTCACAGGGTTGTTGTGTGAGAGCAAAACAGAGGAGGGAAGAAGAAGAAGAAGAAGAAGAAGAAGAAGATGATGATGATGATGATATTGGATTTATATCCTGCCCTCCACTCCGAAGAGTCTCAGAGCGGCTCACAATCTCCTTTACCTTCCCCCCCACAACAGACACCCTGTGAGGTAGAAGAAGATATTGGATTTATATCCCGCCCTCCACTCCGAAGAGTCTCAGAGCGGCTCACAATCTCCTTTACCTTCCTCCCCCACAACAGGCACCCTGTGAGGTAGATGAAGATACTGGATTTATATCCCGTCCTCCACTCCGAAGAGTCTCAGAGCGGCTCACAATCTCCTTTACCTTCCTCCCCCGCAACAGACACCCTGTGAGGTAGGTGGGGCTAGAGAGGGCTCTCACAGCAGCTGCCCTTTCAAGGACAACCTCTGCCAGAGCTATGGCTGACCCAAGGCTATGCCAGCAGGTGCAAGTGGAGGAGTGGGGAATCAAAACCCGGTTGTCCCAGATAAGAGTCCGCACACTTAACCACTACACCAAACTGGCTCTCACCAAGGGAGAGAATGCTTCTCCGGCGAAGGGTAGAATACGAACGAGTGACATCGCACCATTCACTCAAATGTGTTTCTGCAGGTGCCCAGACCACTTCCAGCAGTCCTGAGTCTTCTTGCCTCACCGACAATGTCTGACTTGAGCAGATGTTCAACAGCTGTACGGTTGCAGTGATGGCATTTCATTTCCCTGTGCCTGGCAGCCCAGCAGGTGGGATGGATTCTCCCCCGAAGTCATGGATGCTCAGGGCAGGAAATAAAAGGATGGGCAGAAACTCACAAGGCTGGGCAAACACGTGCAAAATAAAACTGTGAAGACTAAACAGGAAGGCTTTTAAGAAGTGTTTATGTATAACCACAGCCTGCTTGGCTGGTTTGCTCGGCTCTTTATTTGAACAATGGCTGAGAAGAAGGAGATTGGATTTATACCCCGCCCTTCTCTCTGAAACAGAGGGTGTTTTCGCACTTACCTTTTACTGGCGCGACGACCCTCCTCACGCCGGCGGATCTGCAGTGATTTCGCACTAGAAGCGCCGGCGCAGCCCATTGCGCCGGCTACTTCCGTCGCTAAGCCAGCGCAAACGGAAACCGCCAAGAAGCTGGAAAACGTTTGCGCTGGCTTAGCGACGGAAGTAGCCGGCGCAATGGGCTGCGCCGGCGCTTCTAGTGCGAAATCACAGCAGATCCGCCGGCGTGAGGAGGGTCGTCGCGCCAGTAAAACGTAAGTGCGAAAACACCCAGAGTCTCAGAGCGGCTCACAATCTCCTTCCCTTCTTCTCCCCACAACAGCCACCCTGTGAGGCATGTGGGGCTGAGAGAGCTCTGAGAGGACTGTGACTGGCTATCTTGGTCTGCTGTCCATGGTCCTGGGTATGATGCCAGTAAGAACATGAGCGCCAGTTTGGTGTCGTGGTTAAGTGCGTGGGCTTTTATCTGGGAGAGCCGGTTTGATTCCCCACTCCTCCACTTGCACCTGCTGGAATGGCCTTGGGTTAGTCATGGCTTTTGCAAGAGTTGTCCTCGAAAGGGCAGCTGCTGTGAGAGTTCTCTCAGCCCCACCCACCTCACAGGGTGTCTGTTGTGGGGGAGGAAGATATAGAAGATTGTAAGCCGCTCTGAGTCTCTGATTCAGAGAGAAGGGCGGGGTATAAATCTTCTCCATTTTCTGTCACATGGTTATGATGTCACATGACTTCTTTCATGTGTTTGCAGCTCAGTGGGTCTTATGGTGACCCCTGGGGGTAAGAGCTGGGTCCTAAGCCTGGAAAGATTGGAGAACATTTAGTGTGGTCTCTACCAATGAAGGGTCTGTACAGGAGGGCCATGGCAAATCACCTCTGCTTCTCTGCCAATTTGGTGTAGTGGTTAAGTATGTGGACTCTTATCTGGGAGAACCGGGTTTGATTCCCCACTCCTCCACTTGCACCTGCTGGAATAGCTTTGGGTTAGCCATAGCTCTCGCAGAGTTGTCCTTGAAAGGGCAGCTGTTGTCAGAGCCCTCTCAGCCCCACCTACCTCACAGGATGTCTGTTGTGGGGGGAGAAGATACAGGAGATTGGAAGCCACTCTGAGTCTCTGATTCAGAGAGAAGGGTGGGGTATAAAGCTGCAATCTTCTTCTTCTTCCATGAGCATAATGAATGAGCAGCTGCTGGAACGGCCTTGGGTTAGCCATAGCTCTTGAAGAGTTGTCCTTGAAAGGGCAGCTTCTGGGAGAGCTCTCTCAGCTCCACCCACCTCACAGGGTGTTTGTTGTGGGGAAGGAAGGTAAAGGAGATCATGAGCCACTCTGAGACTTTGATATTTAGAGTGGAGGGCGGGATATAAATCCAATCTTCTTCTTCTTCCGCCATGAAAGCCCCTTTCTGGGGTTGCCGTAAGTTAGTTGTGACTTGATGACATGTACATACCTAGCGTGGTTTCTGGTTTCAAACACCAAACTTTCCACATTAGAAACTTTAATATGACGATCAAAAGCAACATCGAAGGGCGATCGGTGCACATCTTAAGAGGCTAAATTATGCATGATGCATCCCTGGCTTTATTTCCACAACTCTGTTGCAAAACCATGGATATGCTGCTGGCTTATTCTTAGGCCCATTCAAAGAGGAGTCAGCCGGGGTTAGTAGCTTGCCTCCTGCCAGCCAGTTTTCCTCTGAAGACTGTCACAGGACCGCATGAATCCAGGTCATCTGAGCGAGGGGAAAGTCTTTGCTTGGAACACTTCAGTCAAAAGAACCCCGGGGTTCGACACTTGCTCCCATGAGTACACAGGCAGGAAGCATACGTGACTCTTCAACAGAAGCCGATGTGGCTATAATATAGTGAGTTTGATGCATAGAGGAGACCTGGTTGCAGTGATCATAGCTCTTTGTCGATTACAGCACGGTAACCACTGGAATAGAAGACTGGCGAACTGGACCAATGGGGCCAACTATATACAGTGCTGGGTTCCCACGCTAGAATGCCAGCTCCTGGTTGGCCAGGGGGCTCCTGGTTGGCCAGGGAGCTCCTGGTTGGCCAGAGGGCTCCTGGTTGGCCAAGGCAGCAGGGATTTAGATCCTTCTGCCCATTGTTCAAGAGTCCCCAAGCTCAGTCCTTCAGGCTCCAATGACCCAAGCGGAAACACTAGTGAGGAACATGCACATTAGTCCACATACATAACAGGGGCCATATTTCTCCTTTCTTCCTTCTTTGACCGCTGTGCAAGCAACCTGCCCCTCACCACTCGTGTTCTTACTTTAGGATTTCATTTGTCGATAGAGATGAAATGCCAGCCCTCTCTGCAGTTCCTCTCTTTCGTGATTTGGGATTTGAGACTGGAATGCCTCGCAGACGTCACGCTGACAGTGCTGCCTTAAAAGATGGGAGGGGACGTGATGGAACACACCTGAACGCATGGATTTGCCTCATCCTGACTCAGGTCATGAATTCGCCAAGGTCAGTATTGTCTGCTCAGACTGGCAGCAGCTCTCCAGGGTCTCGGACTGATGTCTTTTACATCATTTCCCTCCTGGTCCATTTTTAATAAAACTGGAGTCGCCAGGGATTGAACCTTGGGACCTTCTGCATGCCGAGCAGAGGAAAGCTCCAGGAGGATGGACTTCATCAGGGGTGTGTGGCCTAATGTGCAGAGGAGTTCCTGTTTACAAAAAAAGCCTTGGACTGTCATGTCATCCCCACGCTTGTGGGGGGGGGGGGTGGAGTCAGGGTGGCCCGCCACTCCAAGAGCTGCATCATGTGATTCTGCTGACTGCATATCTCCGTTGCTTTAAGCACCACTTATGACTCAGCGGGGTCGAGATCAGAGGGAAACAAACTTGGTTTCAACTGTGCACTCTACAAAATCGGCCATTAGATTCTGTAATATGCAGGACCAGGTCCAAAGACTCTATAAAGCTTTCAGGACAATATGAACAATTAAAGAGAGGAACCGGCACTCAGCATAACAATGAATGCTTTGCATGCCCAAAGCCCCAGTTTTGTCCTTAGTGTCTCACAGGGCTTTTTTTTTGTCACAGGGACTCCTTTGCACACACCCGTGATGTAGTCAATCTTTCAAGAGCTTACAGGGCCTACTGTAAGCTCTTGGAGAATTGGCCTCATCAGGGAGGTGTAGCCTCATATGCAAAGGAGTTCCTGCTACAAAAAAAGCCCTGGTGTCTCATACTAAAGACTCTAAGGAAACTGGACCAGAGAGTAGGTATTGGGATAAATGGGGCCAACAGGGAAGGGGCGTGGCTTAGAATCTGTTTGGCATGCAGAAGGTCCTCTCGGGTTCAATAACCAGCATCCACAGTTTTGAAGACCAGGTAGTAGGTGATGGAAAAGACCTCAGCCTGAGACCCTGGAGAGCTGCTGCCAGTTTGAGAAGACAAACTGACTTTGATGGACCCAGGACGTGTTTTTTTTTTGTAGCAGGAACTCCTTTGCATATTAGGCTACACACCCTTAATGTAGCCAATCCTCCAGGAGCTTCCAGTAGACCCTGTACTACGAGCCCTGTAAGCTCTTGGAGGATTGACTACATCAGAGGGTGTGTGGCCTAATATGCAAAGGAGCTCCTGCTACCAAGAAAAGCCCTGGATAGACCAAGTATAAGGAAGCGTCATCTGCTTGGGGCTCTTTAGCTTGGAGAAACGTCAACTGCGGGGTGACATGATAGAGGTTTACAAGATTATGCATGGGATGGAGAAGGTTGAGAAAGAAGTGCTTTTCTCCCTTTCTCACAATACAAGAACTCGTGGGCATTCAATGAAATTGCTGAGCAGTCGGGTTAGAACGGATAAAAGGAGGTACTTCTTCACCCAAAGGGTGATTAACATGTGGAATTCACTGCCACAGGAGGTGGTGGCGGCTACAAGCACAGCCGGTTTCAAGAGGGGGTTAGATAAAAATATGGAGCGGAGGTTGCTATTGCCATCAGTTGCTATTAGCCACAGTGTGTGTGTGTGTGTGTATATATATAAAATTTTTTTTGGCCACTGTGTGATACAGAGTGTTGGACTGGATGGGCCATTGGCCTGATCCAACATGGCTTCTCTTATGTTCATATGTTCAATAGAAGGCCATTTTTGCTCATTGAATGAAGAGCCATGATTATGGATCCCATCTAATAAAATCTGATGAATCTGATTAGAAATTATATTAGCAGGTCCTATTAATCCTTTGAAACCCTCGAGTTCCGTTCTCTTCCTCCAAAAATTAGTATAATGGACCCGCGCTCCTGGATAGCCACTGGTTATTTTGAATTATCCTTCATATTAAAAAAAAAAAAAAGGTGGAGGTGCTACATATGTATGGCTTCCTTGGCTTCATCTTTAAATATAATAATCTCATTTTATAGTGATTCCTGTAAAAGGATAGTTGCTCCGAGTCCAACATTTTAAAAGTCCCCTCCGGGCTGGAATTAAAAATGAATAATTTAAGTCATTTCAGTCGTGTAGAATTTTAAATGGGTGCTTTGCAGCTCTTGTAAAATCACTTTTTTGGGGGGAGGAGAGGAGACGGCCGAGTCATCTGAGACCTGGGAGAGCCCTGCGAACTGAAAGTAGCATTGTCTGGGGTACCATCAAGCAGCGGCTGAGCACTCAAGAGCTTTTACTGGACGGAAGAAACATTCCTTCTCATTCTTAGAGGTAGGTTCAGGATACCAGGCCGTGACCTCAAGATTGCTACAGCACAGACATTGGGTGTTTTTACACTGACAGTTTGTGACTCTCTACGTTGGAAACACACCTTTTACATTACCTAACGTTCTCACAACTGTTTTGCATCGTTGCTGCCTGAAGCATCTACATTTGTTTTGGTGAGATGAGTTCTGCTGCTGCAATGTTTTTCCTCAAAACTAGTTTTGATCCACTCATTTCTCTACAAGCGTTTCAAACTTGTATAGCAGAAGTTTTCATGCGTTTTAAACGACTCCTCCAAAAGCCTCAAGGTGCAGTAATTTGCATGAGAACTGACAGCGCTTGAAATTGTTACATATCATTGCTTGCCTCATCTTGTAATTTAAATTTGTATTGTTTTTGCAGTGTTGACACGATTTCCAAGCAATCATATACATTTAACTAAGCAACGGTATTCCGGCTGCCCTCTGATCAGAGACACACACCCCTCCCCCCAAATTGAAAGGCTTTCAGCAGGCAATATAGAAGTTTGGCTACGCAATATAAGCAGAGTAAATCCCCAAATGTAAAAGGAAAATAATTAAAGCGGAACGGTGGCAGGCGATTTGAAGACTCTAAAACTCTGGATCAAACTGAATGTAAAAATACCCATTGTCTCCAGATTTTGATGCAAGAATTTAGAGCAAGAGGTGTCAGTTATCAGAAATCGTTAAGAAAACAAAATATTGCAAGCATATTTTATTTTAAGGGTTTTTTTTTTAAAAATTGTGTTTATCTGTGCCCTTTATAAAGTTTGTATCTTTGCTACCTAAGAACATAAGAGAAGCCATGTTGGATCAGGCCAATGGCCCATCCAGTCCAACACTCTGTGTCACAAAAGAACAGAAGAGAAGCCCTGTTGGATCAGGCCAATGGCCCATCCAGTCCAACACTGTCACACAGTGGCCAAAAAAAAATTATACACACACACACACACATATATATATACACTGTGGGTAATAGCCACTGATGGACCTCTGCTTCATATTTTTATTTAACCCCCTCTTGAAGCTATGCTTGTAGCCGCCACTCCTGTGGCAGTGAATTCCACATGTTAATCACCCTTTGGGTGAAGAAGTACTTCCTTTTATCCGTTTTAACCTGACTGCTCAGCAATTTCATCGAATGCCCCCGAGTTCTTGTATTGTGAGAAAGGGAGAAAAGGACTTCTTTCTCTGCTATCTCCATCCCATGCATTATCTTGTAAACCTCTATCATGTCACCCCGCAGTCGACGTTTCTCCAAGCTAAAGAGTCCCAAGCGCTTTAACCTATCCATACCTATACCTAGCATTACATTTTATGACACATGTGGTCCAGCTTGACAAGGTCTCATTTATGTCAGATCCAGCCCTCTTAACAAATGAGTTTGACACCCCCTTTCTAGGCTTAAGAACATAAGAGAAGCCATGTTGGATCAGGCCAATGACCAATCCAGTCCAACACTCTGTGTCACATAAGAACGTAAGAGAAGCCATGTTGGATCAGGCCAATGGCCCATCCAGTCCAACACTCTGTGTCACAAAAAAAACAAACAAACCCAAATGCCATGAGGAGGTTCACCAGTGGGGTCAGGACAATAGAAGCCCTCCCACTCTGCCCCCCCCCCACAAATGCTTTCATTGCTTTCCTTGCATTGTCTGCTGCCAACTGGCAACCTGTATCGGATGCCAAATCATGGTTACAGGGAAGGCATTCCGCATATCAGAGGATGAACTGCACTTTCCGGAGAGGGCAGGATCAAGGACGGGAACCGTCGTCACGAGCTGCGCAAACGGAGCAGAGATGAAGATAAAAGGCAGTGATGAGCAAAAGACAGGCGGAGGAATCCAAAGGAAACATCAAGGTGAATATTGAAGCCCCCAAAGGAGAAGGGCAGAGAGCTTAGAGCAAAACAAATGAAGACAAAAGACACTGACGCCAGAGAAGGAGTGACAGGCTAGGGGGAGAGGCAGGTAGAAAGAGAGGGGGGATATGTCAGGGAGATGACAGGAAGGGCACTTCAAAAAAGGAAGCAAGTAGACCAACAGTGTGTCCCCTGAAGAAGAAGAAGACTGCAGATTTATACTCCGCCCTCCTCTCTGAATCAGAGAGGCTCACAATCTCCTATATCTTCTTCCCCCACAACAGAAACCCTGTGAAGTGGGTGGGGCTGGGAGGGCTCTCACAGCAGCTGCCCTTTCAAGGACAACTCCTGCGAGAGCTATGACCAGCCCAAGGCCATTCCAGCAGGTGCAGGTGGAGCTGTGGGGAATCAAACCCGGTTCTCCAAGATAAGAGTCTGCACACTTCACTACTACACCAAACTGAATGAAATCTTGGTGAGGTAGTCCTTGATGCTAGGGTTTCCAGCTCTGGGTTGGGAAATTCCTGGAGATTTGGGGGGTGGAACCTGCAGTGGGTTGGGCTTCAGGAGGGAGAGGAGAAGGAGGTTGGATTTATTTCCTGCCCTTCACTTGGAGTCTCAGAATTTCCAATCTCATTTCCCTGTGGAAAGACACCCTGTGAGGCAGGCGGGGCTGAGAGAGCTCTGAGAGAACTGGTCTTGAGAGAACAGCTCTGAGATGATGAACATATGAAGCTGCCTTATACTGAATCAGACCCTTGGTCCATCAAAGTCGGTATCGTCTTCTCAGACTGGCAGCGGCTCTCCAGGGTCTCAAGCTGAGGTTTTTTCACACCTATTTGCCTGGACCTTTTTTGGAGATGCCAGGGATTGAACCTGGGACCTTCTGCTTCCCAAGCAGATGCTCTACCACTGAGCCACCATCCCTCCCCAATGATGATGAGGAGGGAACTGGATTTATACCCCTTAAGGAATCTCAGAGCAGCTTATCATCATCTTCCCTTCCTCTCCCTACATCAAGCAGCTACTGAGGTAAGTGAGGCTGAGAAAGTTCCGAGAGAACTGTGATTGTCCAGGACTTTTTTTTTGTAGAAGCCCAGCAGAAACTTATTTGCATATTAGGCCACAGCCCCTAATGGCACCATTGTTTTCTGCTGGGATTTTTTTTGCAGAAAAAGCCCAACAGGAACTCATTTGCCTATTAAGCCACACCCCCTGACACCAGGCCAGCCGGAACTGCGTTCTTGTGCATTCCTGCTAAAAAAACACTCTGTGACTGTCCCATGGTCACCCAGCAGGCTCCATCTGGTTCTCCAGATCAGAGTCCACCGCTCTTAACCCTGACCCCACTTTGGCTCTCTTATCATTTGGTAGGACAAGGGGTGGAATTCTAGCTGGAGCTCCTTTGCATATTAGGCCACACACCCCTGATGTAGCCAATCCTCCAAGAGCTCAGAAGGCTCTTTTTTGTAAGCTCTTGGAGGATTGGCTGCATCAGGGGCGTGTGGCCTAATATGCAAAGGAGCTCTTGCTAGACTTCCACCCCTGGGCAGGACCATGATCGCTAGATGGGGGAGACATTCTATTCCAGCATCCTCTGTGTCGAAAGTGCTATCTGCGTTCATTTGGAAACCAGAAGCCTCGATCAAATGGCACTGGGGGAGGGGTCCCTGGACAGCTGCGAATCGGAAACTGGAATGCTGGCATCTCGCCTCTGCTCTGCTGCCCATTCACCAGAGAGCTGTCGGCCAGCTGCCGCGCCTCAGCACCAGCCTCCCACTCCCCGAATTTGCAGCGCGGTAATGACAAACACCGGGCCCCCAGAGCTTCCCTGTCATGAAGTGTTTGCCCCAGGTGACAGGTTTTATGCATCATTAAACAGAGGCCAATTGTCAGCTCTTTAATTTTTTATTAATTTGTCAAACAAACAACAACAACAAAAAAGGCAGGCTCTGCTATCGAGCGTTTCCACCCGGAGGACCCAAATTTTGTCGAGCCAGCCATAACTGGCGAGCTATTTTAAGGACAGCTATTCAGCCCTGAATTGCCTGAGCTAGACAGAGCTTGGGAACTAAGCAAGGTTGGCCCTGGTTCGTACTTGAGGAGACCTCCAGCAAAGTCCAGGATTGCTACACTGAGGCATACGAACATATGAAGCTGCCTTCTACTGAATCAGACCCTGGGTCCAACAAAGTCAGCATTGTCTACTCAGACTGGCAGCGGCTCTCCAGGGTCTCCAGCTGAGGTTTTTCACGTCTATTTGCCTGGACCCTTTTTCGTTGGAGATGCCAGGGACTGAACCTGGGACTTTCTGCTTACCAAGCAAATGCTCTACCACTGAGCCACCATCCTTTCCCTTTCATTGTGGTGGATTCAGGTCCAATCTTCCACTTTTCCTGCCGCCTTCAACTTTTCCAAGCATTACATATAAACATATGAAGCTGCCTTCTACTGAATCGGACCCTCGGTCCATCAAAGTCAGCATTGCCTACTCAGACTGGCAGCGGCTCTCCAGGGTCTCCAGCTGAGGTGTTTCACGCCTATTTGCCTGGACCCCTTTTTAGTTGGAGATGCCGGGGATTGAACCCAGGACCTTCTGCTTCCCAAGCAGATGCTCTACCACTGAGCCCCCCTCCCTCCCCCTACACACACATACAGCTGAATGTGTAATTGAAATGGCAGGTATATCCTGGCGCTGAACATGTGTTGCCTTTTTTTGACAAACAAGGGTATGCATTATATGGATAAGATGAGCATGCCTTCACTTGTTACCCAAATGGCCTACACATATAAAACTCCCAACACTCCCAAGTTGCCTGAAAGGCTTTTGGAAAGAGAAAAAGGAATGAACATTGATGTGACCGGGCACGGGCCCTCCAGCGAGTGGATTTTTTTAAAAACGTGCCACGGTTTCATGACACCCTGAATCGGAAGAGAAGGTAAAAATCCTGAAGCTAGTCACAAGCTTTTGGATCCCGTTGGACAGGCGTTTCACAAGCTAGCCGTCGCTCCCGGACTGGCAGCCTCGATTGTAACTTCATCTGAGCCTCAGGCCGAGTCCATCGAAGTGACGTCAAGCGGCATTTAAGGGGAGACTCTTCCAGTGTCGAATTGGTGAGGGGAGGGTTTCACAGCCGTCTGGCACAACGCTAATGATTTGCATCGTGCAACACAAGGGCCCGAATTGATGTCCGTTCAATTAACACAACACCAATGAACTCCAAGGCCAAGATAATTTATGCTTTAGTATGCCACATGACTATTGGAGTTAATAGGGCTTTTTTTTTTTTTTGTAGCAGGGACGTCTTTGCATATTAGGACCCGCCTCCTTGATGTAGCCAATCCTCCAAGAGCTTACAGGGCTCTTAGCACAGGGCCTACTGTAAGCTCCGGGAGGATTGGCTACATTAGGGGGTGTGGCCTAATATTCAAAGGAGTTCCTGCTACAAAAAAAAGCTCTGGGTGTGAAAGTTGGACAATAAAGAAGAAGAAGATATTGGATTTATATCCCGCCCTCCATTCCAAAGAGTCTCAGAGTAGTCACAATCTCCTTTACCTTCCTCCCCCACAACAGACACCCTGTGCGGTGGGTGGGGCTGGAGAGGGCTCTCACAGCAGCTGCCCTTTCAAGGACAACCTCTGCCAGAGCTATGGCTGACCCAAGGCCATGCTAGCAGGTGCAAGTGGAGGAGTGGGGGATCAAACCCGATTCTCTCAGATAAGAGTCCTCACACTTAGGGACTCAGAGCGGCTTACAATCAGGGACTCAGAGAGGCTTACAATCGCCTATATCTTCTCCCCCCACAACAGACACCCTGTGAGGTGGGTGGGGCTGAGAGGGCTCTCACAGCAGCTTCCCTTTCAAGTTCAACCTCTGCAGTAGCTATGGCTAACTCAAGGCCATCCCAGCAGGTGCAAGTGGAGAAGTGGGGAATCAAACCTGCTTCCCCCAGATAAGAGTTCGCACACTTAACCACTACACCAAACTGACAATGAAGAAAGTTGACAGGAAGAAAGTAGATTCCTTTGAAATGTGGTGTGGGAGGAGAGCTTTGTGGACACCGTGGACCGCCAAGAAGAGAAATCAGCGGGTTCTAGAACAAACCTAGCTTGAACTCTCCAGAGAAGTTAAAATGACTACATTGAGGCTGCTGTAGTTTGGTCGCTGTATGCAGGGCTGGCCTTGCCACTAGGCAAACTAGGTGATTGCCTAGGGTGCTGGCCTTCCGGGGTCGCTGAATTGGGTGTTCCCCGTGTGACCCAGTGATGTTATCAGAGCAGGGAGGGGAGTTGTGTGCCAGCTTTGCTTAAGGTGCCCGACAGTCTGGGGCCAGAAGACAAGAGCCATTGGAAAAGACAATCACGCTAGGGAAAGTTGAAGGCTTCAGGAAAAAGGAAGACCTGACGGATGGATTAACAAGGCTAAGGAAGCCACGGCCCTCAGTTTTACAAGACCCAAACAAGACTGTTAATGTTAAGGATGCATTGGAGGTCATGAATAGGGATGGGCATGATGAACTGGGTCAGGAACTGAAAGTTGGCTCAAACTTGGACCCGTTCAGAGTTTGCAAACCAATGTTCAGGGAAGGTTTGATTCCCCACTCCTCCACTTGCCCCTGCTGGAATGGCCTTGGGTCAGCCAGAGCTCTCGTAGGAGTTGTCCTTGAAAGGGCAGCTGCTGTAAAAGCTCTCTCAACCCCACCTACCTCATAGAGTGTCTGTGGTGGTGGTGGTGGTGGTGGGGGGAAGGTAAAGGAGATTGTGACCGCTCTGAAACTCTGGCTACCATCACACAAAATAAATAATGCACTCTCAATCCGCTTTCAATGCGCTTTCCAATTGGATTTCACTGTGTGAACTGGCAAGATCCAGTTCAAAAGTGCATTGAAAGTGGATTGAAAGTGCATTATTTAGTGTGTGTGATCGCAGCCTCTGGGATTCAGAATTGCAGAGTATAGGGTGGGATATAAATCCAATATCTTCTTCTTCAAACGTTTCCTGGATGTGTGGCTGGTTCTTTCCAGATGTTTGAGGCCAGCCTTTTAAACAGGGGTGGGATTCTAACAGGAGCTCCTTTGCACATTAGGCCACACCCCCCCTGATGTAGGGGATCCTCCGAGAGCTTACAAAAAAGAGCCTTCTGAGCTCTTGGAGGGTTGGCTACATCAGGGGTGTGTGGCCTAATGTGCAAAGGAGCTCCTGCCAGAATTCCACCCCTGCTTTTAAACCTGATAGCCGAGCAATGTGGAGTCCACCCATCAGCTGTTAGGTTTAAATGGCTGTCTGGGAGCCATTAAATTCCCTGGTTTCACTCCCCCCCCTCCCTTAAAGCAAGGGAAGAGAAACCAATGGGTTAAATGGCTGCCAGCCATTGAACCCTTTCCAGGTGTTCCCTCCCCTTTCTCCTGGCCCCTTCCGCCCATCTACAGTATGAAGGGGAGAATGAGACTTCCCTACCTTGCAGTGCCGCAAGGATTACACTGGGGAAACATCTGGAGTGCTTTCAATACTGAACACGTTTAAATGTAGTACAGTCACGGGTTCGGTGAGAAAGGAAAGGTCCCCTGTGCAAGCAGCAGCCGTTTCTGGGATGGGACGGTGGCTCAGTGGTAGAGCATCTGCTTGGGAAGCAGAAGGTCCCAGGTTCAATCCCTGGCATCTCCAAAAAAGGGTCCAGGTAAATAGGTGTGAAAAACCTCAGCTTGAGACCCTGGAGAGCCGCTGCCAGTCTGAGTAGACAATACTGACTTTGATGGACCAAGGGTCTGATTCAGTATAAAGCAGCTTCATATGTTCATAAGTTGCTCTGAGACTCCTTTGGGGAATGGGACGGTGGCTCAGTGGTAGAGCATCTGCTTGGGAAGCAGAAGGTCCCAGGTTCAATCCCTGGCATCTCCAAAAAAGGGTCCAGGCAAATAGGTGTGAAAAACCTCAGCTTGAGACCCTGGAGAGCCGCTGCCAGTCTGAGAAGACAATACTGACTTTGATGGACCAAAGGTCTGATTCAGTATAAGGCGGCTTCATATGTTCAGCTTCATATGTTCTGACTCTGGGGTGACGTTGCTTTCACAACATATTCACGACAGAGTTTTTTCGGGGTTGTTTGCCATTGCCTTCCCCAGTCCTCTATACTTTACCCCCAGCAAGCTGGGGACTCATTTTACCGACCTCCGAAGGGTGGAAGGCTGAGTCAACCTCGAGCCGGCTACCTGAAAACCCAGCTTCCGCCTGGGATCGAACTCAGGTCGTGAGCATTTGGTGAATGTTCATCAAATAGTCTCAGATGGCAAACCATCTCTGCTCATCTGTTGCCTTCAAAGCCCTGGGGGGGGGGGGAGTCACCACCAATGTTCCCTCTAAGCTGCAGAGTCCTGTGAGCAAAAATTCTACTTTGTGAACTATTGGCATTAAGTTGGTGAGCCACTGCATCGATTCTTGTGCTCTGGGGTCATCCTTTCTGAGCTATGATAAAAATGCCTGAGCTGGAGGCTAAAAAATCTGTGAGAGAATAGACTTATTGCTTCCACAAGCTTACCAGATCCTGGATGGGAGCTATATGGGAGTGTCAATCAGCCTGCTCCCTGGGTGGCAGTGACTCTGCTAGAACTCAGGGCTGAGAGAACTGAAGCATCGGTTTGCCTCATGTCTTCGCTCTGAAAGTTCTTTCTGGAGCCTGCTTTGAACTCTTGAGGTGGGAGGAGGAGAGCTTGGAGGAGATTGATTGTCAACAGCTGACACCGGTGCCTGGAGAGTGATTGATGGGCCAGCTGCTGTTTGTTCAGCTGAGAATCTGGCTGGCAACTCTTCCAGGTCTGTTAACCCTTCCAGCTCCTCCTCATCAGGGCTCATGACAGCTGGATGAGTTTTCCCCCACCCCGGAGGTTCCCAACACACTGGCCCGCATTGGGCTGGGGGGGGGGAATCCTCCTCTGACATCGCCGGTGTGATGATGTTGCTCGCAGTGATGTCATTGTGTCCACGATATCACGCGCCGGCTGCTCTAGGAGCTTCCATGAAAACTCTATGGTTTTCCCAGACACTCTAGCAATTTGGGAGGGAAAACACTATGGTACACCAAATTGCTAGAGCATCCAAATTGCAAGAACCTCCGGGAGAGGCATAGAGTTTTCCTGAAAGCTTCTGGAGCGGCTGGCGTGCGACGATGCCAGTGCGAGAAAAACAGTCCCCCGCCAGAGCCTGCGGGGGGACTTGGCAACCCAAATGGAGAAGGAGGAGACGAGTGAGCTAATCTATTTTAGTTCTTCCTTGATGCGAAATTGCTTGTCTTTGCTTGTATTTTTCTCCTGTCCTACACAGTGTATTTACCAACAAGCACACAAAGCTTGTCCACCCACAAACACGCCCCCAAAATTGCAATGGAAATCAGAGCAAACAGAGTCCCGTACAAAAAACCCCCACCCTTACCAGCAAATACCATATATTTTGCAAAAGATGGACATCATCGTTAACGCCTTAGTTCTTGTTATAAGGATGGGTGACAAAACCATTCAATTTCTCTAAGATTCACCTAAAGGCTGCATATGCGAGCTTCAGGTTCAACAGGAGCTCACAGGAGCACAGCTCCTAAACCTTTCTGATGGTTCCCCCTCTTCCTCTCTACCTACCTTGTCCACTGAATAATAGGTGCAACTGCATAACAACCTCTGGATTAAGAGAGGGGGCAGCCAGCCAGTCACCAGGGGCTTTGCCACACCCCCAGCAGCCCTCATTAACCCCTGAAGAAGCCCGCACCACCCTTTCTCCACTTCTTATGTGATTTTGGGTGGCTGGTGGCTTGCTGGCCTTTTGACAGGGCAGGGTGGCCCAGGAGAGCCCCAGGTGAGAGAGGCCTGCTTGGGCTGGCTGGATCTCTAGCCAGCCCAAGCAGACCTTGCTTGCCCGGGGATCTTCTTTCTTGCATCAGATTGCTTTTGGCTGGGGAGGGGGGGAGGCATATGCTAATAAATTATGCTAATGAGCTATTTTTCTACAAAACGACCCCTGTGCATATCTATTGCTTTACTCTATAGTGGCAGGCCGTGATCCGGATGGTCCAAGCTAGCACAATCTTGTGAGATCTCAGCAGCTAAGCAGGCTCAGCCCCAGCTGCAGCGTTCCCTTTGTTCCCCCCACCACTGAGTAGGGTTGCCAAGTCCAATTCAAGAAATATCTGGGGACTTTGGGGGTGGAGCCAGGTGACTTTGGGGGTGGAGCCAGGAGACATTAGGGGCGGAGCCAGGAGCAAGGGTGTGACAAGCATAAATGAACTCCAAGGGAGTTCTGGCCATCACATTTAAAGGGACGGCACACCTTTTCAATTCCTTTCTTCCATAGGAAATAATGAAGGATAGGGGCACCTTCTTTTGGGGCTCATAGAATTGGACTCTCTGGTCCAATCGTTTTGAAACTTGGGGGGTACTTTGGGGAGAGGCACTAGATGCTATACTGAAAATTTGGTGCCTCTATCCCAAAAAACAGCCCCCCCAGAGCCCCAGATACCCGCGGATCAATTCTCCATGCTTTTCTATGGGAATAAATCTCCATAGGGAATAATAGAGTTCCCAGCAGACATTTCCCTCCCCTCCCCCCGCTTTCTGACATCCCTAAAGCGGGGGGGGGGGATCTCCAAACCAGGGGATCCCGTGCCCCCACCTGGGGATTGGCAACCCTACCACTGAGTGAAGCAGTTTGCACCCTGAGCAGAATATAACTGCTGTAATCTTAACATGTGGAGAATTTTTCCCTGTATAATTATCGTACAGCGGATCATACGCTGAACTTGAGTCAACAGTGTGATGCGGCGGCTAAAAAGGCAAATGCGACATTGGGCTGTATCAGCAGAAGCATAGTGCCCAGATCACGTGACGAGATGGTATATATATTATACATGCCCAACTGAGCTGCCTTTTATACCTTCTTATGATTTGTTAAACTGTATTGCTTGATTTGTTTTTTAACTGTTGTTTTATACTGTTTTGAGAATGTCGTCATCCACCCTGAGCCCATTTTTTGGGAAAGGGTGGACTATAAATTGCCTAAGTAAATAAATAAATAACTCTGCTCTGGACTACTGTGTTCAGTTTTGGGCATCCCATTTTAAGAAGGATATAGACAAGCTAGAACAGGGCAACGAAAATGGTGAGGGGGGCGACGAAAATGCTGAGGGGTCTGGAGACCAAGTCCTGTGAAGAAAGGTTGAAGGAGCTGGGCATGTTTAGCCTGGAGAGGAGGCAGCTGAGAGGTGATAGGATCACCATCTTCAAGTACTAGAAGAGCTGTCATATAGAGGACGGTGCGGAATTGTTTTCTGTGGCCCCAGAAGGTAGGACCAAAACCAACGGGTTGAAATTAAATCAAGAGTTTCCAGCTCGACATTAGGAAGAACTTCCTGACCGTTAGAGCGATTCCTCCATGGATCCTGTGAATTTAGGGAGCAGTATTTGTGAGTTTCCTGCATTGTGCAGGGGGTTGGACTAGATGACCCTGGAGGTCCCTTCCAACTCTATGATTCTATGATTGTAGGTTTGGCTACTGGTGAATGTTTGCAGTGATTCCTACATAAACACAAGTTCTTGCAAACAAGAACTTCCCTGGAGTTTGGTTTGGCCACATTTCAAAAATGATAATTATTACGATTGTAAGCTCTTTGGAGCCCGGTTTGGTCCCACTTCAAAGGGGACTATAATTTTTTTGGATTCAATCTATTTATCCTTGGACCTGTGGAAGATTTGAAATGGTGTACTGGATCGACCCACCACAGTCCATACTTTATATCTGGGACATGTATTTACATAGTTGCAAACAGCACTGTGCCGCAGAGTGGTAAAGCTGTGGTACTGCTATCCTAAGCTCTGCTCACGACCTGAGTTTGATCCCAGTGGAAGCTGGGTTCAGGTAGCTGGCTCAAGGTTGACTCAGCCTTTATTCCTTCCAAGGTTGGTAAAATGAGTACCCAGCTTGCTGGGGGGAAAGTGCAGATGACTAGGGAAGGCAATGACAAAAAAACCCGTTAAAAAGTCTGTCGTGAAAATGTGATGCGACGTCACCCCAGAGTCGGAAATGACTGGTGCTGGCACAGGGGAAACAAATGATTGGCTGTTACTAATTTGTCTCTTGTTGTGCTTGGAGCTGTGTATTTGTGATTTGTAATCTTAAAATGGGCAAGAGGGCAGAGCAAGACCCTGCGTGGCTTCAGAAGGCTGCAATGAGGGGCTTCCTGTGTTAATGAGAGGCAGCTCGCCCTAAGAGCCAGTTTGGTGTAGTGGTGAAGTGTGCAGACTCTTATCTGGGAGAACCAGGTTTGATTCCCCACTCCTCCACTTGCACCTGCTGGAATGGCCTTGGGTCCGCCATAGCTCTCATAGACCTTCTTCCCCTTTAGTGGTTAAGTGTGCAGACTCTTATCTGGAAGAACCAGGTTTGATTCCCCAATCCTCCACTTGCAGCTGCTGGAATGGCCTTGGGTCAGCCATAGCTCTCATAGACCTTCTTCCCCTGTAGTGGTTAAGTGTGCAGACTCTTATCTGGGAGAACCAGGTTTGATTCCCCACTCCTCCACTTGCAGCTGCTGGAATGGCCTTGGGTCAGCCATAGCTAACGCAGGAGTTGTCCTTGAAAGGGCAGCTGCTGTGGAAGCCCTCTCAGCCCCACCCACCTTACAGGGTGTCTGTTGTGGCGGGAGAAGATATAGGAGATTGTAAGCTGCTCTGAGTCTCTGATTCAGAGAGAAGGGCAGGGTATAAATCTGCAGTCCTCGTTCCTCATACAGCTCAGCAGGGCTTTTTTATAGCAGGAATTCCTTTGCATATTAGGCCACACACCCCTGATGTAACCAATCCTTCTGGAGCTTACAGTAGGCCCTGTACTAAGAGCTCTGTAAGCTCCAAGAGGATTGGCTACATCAGGGGTGTGTGGCCTAATATGCAAAGCAGGTCCTGCTACAAAAAATGCCCTGCAGCTTAGAGAGGACACTGCGCTGGATGGGAGACCACCAAGGAATTCTAGGGTTGATATACAGAGGCGGGCAATAGCAAACCACCTCTCAGCATCTATTGTCTTGGAAACCCTATGGGGTTCCCCTAGGTCATCTGCAACTTGACGGCATTTTCCGCCACTACATAATAAGGCAAACCAAAAGACTGAGGAAACAAAAGACCCATCTAAACCAGGGGTGGCCAAACTTGCTTAACATAAAAGTCATGTAGAATAAATGTCAGATGTTTGAGAGCCAGAAGACATGAATGTCGGATGTTTGAGAGCCACAAAGATGGAAGGAAAATAGATGGGGGAGGGAGAGGTGGAAAGAAAGCAATTTTAACTTTAAATGCATTCTCCAAGCTGCTAGCTGGCTTGGAGAAAGAAGAAGAAGAATGCAGGTTTATACCCCGCCCTTCTCTCTGAATCAGAATCTCTGAATCAGATGTTTGAGAGCCAGAAGACATGAATGTTGGATGTTTGAGAGCCACAAGGATGGAAGGAAAATAGATGGGGGAGGCAGAGGTGGAAAGAAAGCAATTTTAACCTTAAAGAAGAAGAAGAATGCAGGTTTATACCCCACCCTTCTCTCTGAATCAGAATCTCAGAGTGGTCACAACCTCCTTTACCTTCCTCCCCCACAACAGACACCTGGTGAGGTAGGTGGGGCTGAGAGAGCTCTCAAAGCAGCTGCCCTTTTAAGAACAACTCCTGTGAAAGCTGACTGACCCAAGGCCATTCCAGCAGGTGCAAGTGGAGGAGTGGGGAATCAAACCCAGTTCTCCCAGATAAGAGTCCGCAAACTTAACCACTACACCAAACTGACTCTCCTTCTCCAATTCGGCCAACTGCAAAATACACATGAAACAGCCATATGTGGCTCTTGAGCCTCAGTTTGGCCACCTCAGCTTGCCAATCCCCAGGTCCCAGCAGGGGTTCTTCTGCTTTTCCAGGTTCCTTCGCGCCCCCAGTCAGCTGGCCGGCAAGGGGGGGAAGCCCCGCCCCCACAGCCCCCATGTGACTTTCCACCTCCGGAGGCTTCAGTCTCCGATTGGAAAGGCTTCCTCTTGGGATGGTGTGTCTGTGTTACTTTGAAGAAGTTGGCAGCAACTCATGAGTAGAGATGCCAATCCCTCGCTTCAGAGTCACCATAAAGGGGCGGGGGGGGGAGGGAAACGTCTGCTGGGCACTTCATTATTCCCTGTGTGGAGATTGATTCTCATAGGTTATAATGGGGAATTGATCTGGAGGTATCGGGGGCTCTGAGGGGACTGTTTTTTTAGGTAGAGGCACCAAATTTTCAGTATAGCATCTAGTGCCCCTCCCCAAAATACCCCCCCATCCCATGTTTCAAAATGATTGAACCAGGGGGTCCAATTCTATGAGCCCCAAAAGAAGGTGCCCCTATCCTTCATTACTTCCTATGGAAGGAAGGCACTTTAAAAAGGTATGCTGTCCCCTTTAAATGTGATGGCCAGAACTCCCTTGGAGTTCAATTATACTTGTCACACCCTTGCTCCTGGCTCCACCCCCAATGTCTCCTGGCTTCACCCCCAAAGTCCCCAGATATTCCTTGAATTGGACTCGGCAACCCTAATCTAAACAAATAACGTCTGATTCCGCTTCATGCACCAAGCACTTGGCAGATCATTTAATATCCAAATGGTTGGAGAACAACATGCAAACAAAGAGACAAAACGAAATGCTGCTACGTGTTTCGGCAAAGCCTTCATCAGGGGTGGGGGCTCCAGGAACATAATGAGTGCAGTCACATCCCACTCACGCCGTGAAGAAAAATATCATAAATCACAAGGACCAGTTGGATGAGCAAATTAAAAAAAAACCCTGCAAAAGACACTTTAGAACAAACAAAAATAACAATCACATTTTTTTTTAAAAAAAGATCACATATAGTTGGAATTTGTTATGAACTCCTTATAGCAAAACACCAGGCTTCGATAATATTATTTCAGGAGGGAGGTGTGGCTCAGGGGTAGAGCATCTGCTTGGCATGCAGAAGGTCCCAGGCTCGATCCCCGGCATCTCCAGCAAAAAGGACCAGGCAGTTAGGTGTAGTGGTTAAGTTTGCGGACTCTTATCTGGGAGAACTGGGTTTGATTCCCCACTCCTCCACTTGCACCTGCTGGAATGGCCTTGGGTCAGCCATAGCTCTCACAGGAGTTGTCCTTGAAAGGGCAGCTGAAGCGCTCTCTCAGTCCCACCCACCTCACAGGGTGTCTGTTGTGGGGGGAGAAGATATAGGAGATTGTAAACAGCTGTGAATCTCTGATTCATAGAGAAGCGTGCGGTATAAATTTGCGGTCGTCGTCTTCTCGATGATATAAAGGACCTCTGTCTGAGATCCTGGAGGACCACTGCCAGTCTGGGTAGACAATTCTGACCTTGATGGATCAATGGCTCGATTAAGAACATAAGAGAAGCCATGTTGGATCAGGCCGATGGACCATCTAGTCCAACACTTTGTGTCACACAGTGGCCAAAACCCAGGTGCCATCAGGAGGTCCACCAGCAGAGCCAGAACATGAGAAGCCGTGTTGGATCAGGCCAATGGCCCATCCAGTCCAACACTCTGTGTCTCAAAGTGGCCAAAAAACCCAGGTGCCATCAGGAGGTCTATCAGTGGACCTCTGCTCCATATGCTTATCCAATCCCCTCTTGAAGCTGTCTAGCTGATTCAGTAAAAGGCAGCTGCATGTGAGAACTTCCTTGGGAGAGGGGCTGTGACTCAGTGGTAGAGCATCTGCTTGGCATGCGGAATCCAGGTTCAGTCCCCAGGATCGCCTCTTAAAAGGAACAGGCAGCAGATGATGTGAAAGACCTTTGCCAGAGATTCTGCTGAGCCACTGCCGGTCTGAGGAGGCAATATTGACCTTGATGGACTGATGGTCTGATCAAGCAAAAAGCTGCTTCCTGAGTTCATGCGCATGCATCCATTTACTTCTGGCTGTCGCTGGTGAAAATGCAATACTGATATCCAGATGTGAATGATCAGGGGTGGAATTCTAGCCGGAGCTCCTTTGCATATTAGGCCACACACCCCTGATGGAGCCAATCCTCCAAAAAAGAGCCTTGTAAGCTCTTGGAGGATTGACTCCATCAGGGGTGTGTGGCCTGATATGCAAAGGAGCTCCGGCTAGAATTCCACCCCTGTGAATGATATCATTGAAACCTGGGGTTTGGTGTGCACAGAACGACTTGAAGGCCGACCTGATAGGGTTGCCTGATATGCAAAGGAGCTCCTGCTAGAATTCCACCCCTGTGAATGATATCATTGAAACCTGGGGTTTGGTGTGCACAGAATGACTTGAAGGCCGACCTGATAGGGTTGCACGTTCTTTCCCCAAAACTGGGCATGCACAAAGTACTGCTCACTGAAACAGATCGATAGCCATTAAGTTTACCAAGGGCTACTTAGACGAACACCAAACAGTAGGAATTTGGCTTTCGAAACCTAGCGTTTATCACCGAAGTGTATGTCTTGTGCTTGATTTAACTGACTTTCAATACCATTAAACCATGCCCAGGGCCATTTTACCACCCCACATAATAGAATCATAGACTTGCAAGAGTGGAATTCTAGCAGGAGCTCCTTTGCATATCAGGCCACACCCCCTGATGGAGCCAATCCTCCAAGAGCTTACAAAAAAGAACCTTGTAAGCTCTTGGAGGATTGGCTACATCAGGGGGCGTGGCCTAATATGCAAAGGAGCTCCTGCTAGAATTCTACCCCTGGACTTGGAAGGGCCCATAGAGGCCAACTAGCCCCACCTTTCAGTTAAGGAATAGCCTAAAACATCCTTGATGCTCGGCCAGCCACTCCTTGAAGGCCGCCAGTGAGGCAGAGCTCATCACCTCAGAAAAGGAGACTGTTGGTTTTATACCCTGCCCTTCACTACTTGAAGGAGTCTCAGAGTGGTTTACAGTCTCCTTCCCTTCCTCTCCTGACAACAGACACCCTGTGAGGTAGGCGGGGTTTGAGAGAGCTCTGAGGACAGTGACTGGCCCAAGGTCACCCAGCTAGCTGCATGTGGAGGAGTGAAGAATTCAACCCAGTTCTCCAGATCATCTTAACTACTATACCAAATTGGCTCTTGATAGATGGTCGGTCCACAACTGGACTGCTCTTACTGTAAAAGAAAATAAATACTGTAAAAGAAAATAAATCCTAATATCCAACCTAATTTCCAGTCATAATTTAAACCCATTATTGCGAGTCCTTTCCCTGCCCTCCTCTAAGTGACAGCCTTTCAAATACTTCAAGAGTGCAATCATGTTCCCCCACAATGTCCTCTTCTCCAGACTGAACATTCCCAAGTCCCTCAGCTTTCCTCATAGGGCTGGGTCTCCAGGTTCCTGACCATCTCCATCGCTCTCTTCTGCAACTGTTGACACTCTAACTGCTATTCCAGGAGTGGCCGAACTTGCTTAATGTAAGAGCCACATACAATAAATATCAGATGTTTGAGAGCTATAAGACAGACAGGAAGGAAGGGAAGGAGGGAGGAAGGAAGGAAGGAAGGGCGCAAGGGAGAGAGGGAGGGAGGAAGGGAGGAAGGAAGGAAGGAAGGAAGGAAGGAAGGAAGGAAGGAAGGAAGGAAGGAAGGAAGGAAGGAAGGAAAGAAGGAAGGAAAGAAGGGATAGAGGGAAGGAGGGAGGGAGAGAGGAAGGAAGGAAGGAAGGAAGGAAGGAAGGAAGGAAGGAAGGAAGGAAGGAAGGAAGGAAGGAAGGAAGGAAGGAAGGAAGGAAGGAAGGAAATACTGTAGATGGGAGAGAGGAGAGGGAGGGAGAGCTGGAAAGAAAGCAACTTTAACTTTAAATGCATTCTCCAAGCCACTGGCTGGCTTGGCTTGGCGAAGTGAATTAAAGAGACAAATGCCTTCTCCAAGCCAGCCAACGGGGCTACACAATATTTTGAAAGAGCCACATGTGGCTCCTGAGCTGTAGATTGGCCACCCCTGCACTATGCCACCCCTGGCAAATAGGGACTGTTGGAGAAGATGCTTCTGGCCCCTCTCTGACTCTAGGCAGGAAGCACTATGCAGACAGCCATATGGGTTGCTGCAGGAGAAGCATCATTAACGCTGGTTCAAAGACACAGCCCGGGAAATCAGTTTTCCATATTTTGCCCACTCGCCAAGTGCACACACCCACCCACAAAAAAAGACGGGTATTCTGAAGTGTCAGGCAACACCCACACGAGGATCTCTACACATCCACATAACAAAATCTGTTCTCGGAAAAGCCTCCTCTGGGTGTTGTATTTCTCCAGGACAAAGCGAGCCTTCAGTTCAAGGAACGAAATTAATTCGCTGGGCTGACACAGTGTCTCAGCAAAGCACAAGAAGCCACCGAGTTGTTCCAATACGTTGAAAGCTCGCTAATAGCGCCCAAGTCGGGAATGCAAAATTGGAGCGTCTGGCGGTAATCAGGGGCTGATGAAAACCAAAGTGGCCATGTCCATAAATGGAGTGAGAATGAAAGAGTGCGATTTGAAATGAAATGCATTGACCGGAGACGAGAGATGCTCTTGACGCCAAACCACGTGAGTTTCTGCAAATATCCCTGTTGAACGCACTGATATGTTCAGGAGGCATTTGAGAGTATTTGAAAGGATGCTTACAAAGTGCGTGGATTTACATACAGCAGCAGCCACCTCACAGGGTGTCTGTTGTGGGGGACGAAGGTAAAGGAGATTGTGAGCTACTCTGAGACTCTGAAATTCAGAGGGGAGCAGGCCCATATCCGGGGGGAGGGTCCGGGGGGGGGCAGATCCCTCTGTTCGCTCCCCCCGGTCCAATCCTTTTGAGACTTGGAGGGTATTTTGGGGAGAGGCACTGGATGCTTTGCTGCAAATTTGGTGCCTTTTACCTCAAAAAACAGCCCCCCTCGGGCCCCAAATGCCCACAGATGAATTCTCCATTATACCCTATGGTAGGGGTCCTCAACCCCCAGTCCGTGGACTAGTACCGGTCCGTGGCCTATTAGCAACTGGGCTGTGAGTTGTATAATTATTTCATTTTATATTGCAATGTAGTAGTAGTAATAATAATAATAATAATAATAATAATAATAATAATAATACATTGATCAACATCTTCAAGTACTTGAAGGGCTGTCATATAGAGGATGGTGTTTTCTGTGACCCCGGAAGGTAGGACTAGAACCAATGGGTTGAAATTAAATCAAAAGAGTTTCCGGCTCAACATTAGGAAGAACTTCCTGCCCATTAGAGCGATTCCTCAGTGGAACAGGCTTCCTCGGGAGATGGTGGGCTCTCCTTCCTTGGAGGTTTTTAAACAGAGGCTAGATGGCCATCTGACAGCAATGAAAATCCTGTGAATTTAGGGGGAAGTGTTTGTGAGTTCTCTGCATTGTGCAGGGGGTTGGACTAGATGACCCTAGAGGTACCTTCCAACTCTACGATTCTAAGATCATCCCAAATCCATTCCCCCCTCCCCCTGGTCCATGGAAAAATTGTCTTCCACAAAACTGGTCCCTGGTGCCAAAAAGGTTGGGGACCGCTGCCCTATGGGACTTGATCTCCACAGGGAATAATGGAGTGTCCAGGAGACATTTCCCTCCTCCCCCCTCCCTGCTTTCTGATGACCATGAAGCGGGGGGAGGGCCTCCAAACCGGGGAATCCCCTGTCCCCACCTGGGGCTTGGGCAAACCGGAAACTGCAGTGTACTGATTAGCAAACACTAGAAATAAACCACTGTGTTTTTGTGTTGCAAATAAATGCTGAAGCAATTTCTTTCATAATGATGCAATTATATTATTATCATCACAAACCAAAATTCATTAGATGTCCATAGAAAAATCAAAAAGTTATTTCACACCACTCTTGTAAGGTAGTACTTTCGAAATCAGAATGTTATTTCACACCACTCTTGTAAGGTAGTCCTTTCAAAATCAGAATGTTATTTCACATCACTCTTGTAAGGTAGTCCTTTCAAAATCAAAATGTTATTTCACACCACTCTTGTAAGGTAGTCCTTTCAAAATCAGAATGTTATTTCACACCACTCTTGTAAGGTAGTCCTTTCAAAATCAAAATGTTATTTCACACCACTCTTGTAAGGTAGTCCTTTCAAAATCAGAATGTTATTTCACACCACTCTTGTAAGGTAGTCCTTTCAAAATCAGAATGTTATTTCACACCACTCTTGAAAGATGGCACTTTGCAGTCCACTGTCTCAGTTCTCCTTTGCTTGAAAGACGTAGACAGTACCACGCTTGTATACGATTCCTCCTATTGGTAACAGACCGAAGTCTGACAGGTGGGGCGGCTACACAGGTTCTGGGTTCAGTTCTGTGTTTCGTTTACCTTCCACCGGCTGCTTTTCTTTTCGCTTTGGAACCCATACTAAAGGCAATTGCTCACACATTACAATACAATGTTACTTTGCAGCTTGCATGAATGGTTCTCCACATGGGTTCTAGCACAAATGGTTCTAGCACGGGTTCCAAAGTGAAAAGAAAAGCGGCCAGTGGAAGGTGAATGAAACACAGAACTGAACCCAGGACCTGGGTAGCCGCCGCACTGGTCAGACTTCAGTCTGCTACCCATAGGAGGAATCGTATACAAGCGTGGTACTGTCTACGTCTTTCAAGCAAAGGAGAACTGAGACAGTGGACTGCAAAGTGCCATCTTACAAGAGTGGTGTGAAATAACATTCTGATTTTGAAAGGACTACCTTACAAGAGTGGTGTGAAATAACTTTTTGATTTTTCTACGGACACCCAATGGATTTTGATTTGCGATGGTGATAATAGAATTGCGTCATTATGAAAGGAATTGCTTAAGCATTTATTTGCAACATAAAAAAATGCAGTGGTTTATTCCTAGTGTTTGCCCACTAGGGGATTAGCAACCCTGCAAAAGACTTCCACGAGCCAAAACGCTTGCACGTGAACGTAGCCACGTAAAAACCTGAACTCCCGCGGCAGGCGTGGAAGCTGCACAAGCCCTTCCAAGGCAGGACAGAATGCACGGAGCACATCTTCTCTCATTTGTCCTGAGTGAGTATTTATAGCAGCCCACGTAACAGTGGACATATTGCATCGGTAGGATAACCTCTTGCTCTTTGAGGCCCACTTGCCATGCCCCAGATTATTGAAACGTTAATCTTTATGCGGTATTATTTTTAACCACCTGCCTTCAATCCTGTACTTTACTTACTGCCGGCAATCGCTTCAGACGGCCTTTCCTCTGAAGCCCGGTTTTGGGAGGGGGGGGGTGGTTTAAGAGTTCAGAGAGGCTCTAATCATATCAAGCTGCAATACTAAAGCGCCTGGCAAAGCCAGCCAGATGTTTTACTTTTAATAAAACTCTTTGCATCTGTCAAGTGACCAGGAGGGAGAGGGGGGGGGTGGAGAAGAAAGCAAACAAACACGCACAATTGCATTCTTGGGCCCTGTAGCCCAGGGAGAAAAGAAATGTCTTTGGGCGGTTTTCACTGTGTGATGAATAAAATATGATGACCTTAAGAACATAAGAAGAGCCCTGCTGGTCCAACCAGTCCAGCATCCTGTCTCACACAGTGGCCAACGACAGGGTATAGAGGCGGAGGCCTTCCTCCGATGCTGCCTTCTGACTCTGGGATTCAGAGGATCAGTTCTTCTGAATATGGAGGTTCCCCTCAGGCACCAGCTTGTAGCCACGGACAGACCTATCTTCATAGGGTTGCCAGACTCCAGGTGTGGCCTGGAGATCCCCTGCTTTTACAACTGATCTCCAGCTGGCAGAGAGCAGTTCCCCTGGAGAAAATGGCTGCTTTGAAGGGGGGACTCTAGGGCAGGGGTGTCAAACATGCAGTTTGGGGGCCGAATCAGGCCCCCCCCCGGAGGGCTCCTATCAGCCCTCCTCCCGCGCAACTGGCTGTCAATTGCTTCTTTCTCTCTCTCTCTTGCTTCCTTCTTCGTCACAGCTTGCTTTGCCAGGCTTGCTCAATTGCGCAGGAGCGACAGAGCAAAACCTCTGTTTTCTCCATTGGCTGAGGCTCCTCCCTTGGGGAGGAAGGGGGGAGGGAGAGCTTGCTTTGCCAGGCTCTCTCAATCGCACAGCAGAGCTACTGAGCCAGGCCTCTCTTCCTTCCATTGACTAAGGCTCCTCCCCCTCCTGGTCCCCTGGGGAAGGAAGGAAAGAGCCAGGGCTTCCTTTGCCCAGTTCCCTGGATCCCACAGGAGAAATACAAAGAAAGCATCTTTAAGACCAATGAGTGCTAACATTTTAAGCATGTTTTAAGTTTTGTAAAAAATATATTTGTGTTTTGTCTGTGTTCTTTATAAAATTTATTTCTCTGCTACCTAATCTTAAATAGGTACACACCTGGCCCAGCATGGCTCAGCCTAACCCGACATGGCCCGGCCCAACAAGGACTCATTTATGTCAGATATGGCCCTCATAACAAATGAGTTTGACACCCCTGGTCTAGGACATTGCACCCTGCTGAGGCCCCTCCCCTTCTCAAACCCCGCCCTCTCCTGGCTCCACCGCCAAAGTCTCCAGGTATTTTCCAGCACAGACCCGGCAACCCCTAATCCTCCATGAATCTCTCTTAATCCTCTTTAAAAGCTGTTTATTCCTTTGGCCGCCACTTCATCCTCTGGCAATGAATTCCGCATTTTAATCACACTCTGTGTAAAGTAGTTTTTCCTTTAAAAAAGCAATTGGATTGCCTTTACTTGAAATTAGATTCCTGATGCTAGTTAGAGCAAATTAACAGGTGGAATCCTCCCATAAGCTCCCCCCGTATGATTAGTTCCGTCTTGCCTCATTTCCTGCCCTCCTCTGCATTTCCAAGCTTCCTTCTTCTCATCTGTTTTCCTCTTCCATTTATTTTGCCACCTTTCCTCTGGGCTCTGAGCCCTTTCCTTCTCCGCTTTATGGGATCTTCCCCTCCCTTCCTAATCCAAATGTGTTGTGTATGTGGACTCAGGGCCAGCTCGCCCACTCGGCAAACTAGGTGGTTGCCTAGGGTGCTGGGAGGTAGGGTGCGCCGAATTGGTACCCACGACAAACAGTTTGCCTCCCCCCCCCACTGCCGCAAGCCCGCTGCTGCCACAAGCCCGCTGCCACCGGCCTCCTTCCCTTCATGGCGCTGCCAAACAGCACCGCACTCCGTCACCGCCCCCCCCCCCATGCCACACCGCGCTGCACAGAGGCTGCTCCTTACTGGCTTCGATGCGGCTGGCACAGATTCTACTTCTTCGAACAGCCCGCGACGCGAGAGGAGACTTCGCTCCCCCTCACCTCCGGTTTTGGCAAGGAGGAGGAGCGAAGTCTCCTCTCCCGTTGTGGGCTGTTCAAAGAAGTAAAAACCGTGCCAGCTGCACTGAAGCCAGTAAGGCCCAGCCTCGGTGCAGCGTGGCGCGGCTTGGGAGGGGGGTGGCGCCAGAGTGCGGTGCTACCTGGAAGTGCCACAAAGAGAAGGAGAGCGGCAGGGGGCAGTGGTGGAGGGGGGGGGGGGTGGCAGGCAGGGAGCCTTCCTAGGAAACCACATGGCCATGGGCCAGCGCTGTGTGGACTAATGTTTTGTTTCACTAGCGCTCCTGCCTGGCTCATTGGAGCCTGTACACCAGAGCTTGGGGACTCAGGAACAATGGGCAGCAGTATGCAAATCCCTGCTGCCCTGGTCCAATCACAGGCCCCCTGCTGGTTTGAATGATCCAATGGCGTCCTAGCATGGGAACCTTGAAGGGTATATAGTTGGCCCCGCTGGCCCAGTTCTTCAGTCTTCTAGTTCTGCCGTTACTGTGCTGTAACTCAATCAAGAGCTATGATCACTGCAACCGCGTCTCTTCCTTGCATCGAACCCACTATATTATAACATCATTCTCCCTTTGTGTGATGTTATCAAACTTCTGTCCCCAGAGCTGAGATTTTAAGCATCAGTTTTCTGTATAACGCATAACGCTCCTTCAAAGGAGACAGACTGCAACCATTCCAATAACTGTTGGGGAGACAGCGTGGTGTAGTGGTTAAGAGCAGCGGACTCTAATCTGGAGAACTGGGTTTGATTCCCCACTCCCCCAGGTGCAGCCTGCAGGGTGACCTTGGGTCAGTCACAGCTCTCCCAGAGCTCTCTCAGTCCCAACTACCTGACAGGGTGTCTGTTGTGGGGGGAGGAAGGGAAGGAGATTGTTAGCTGCTCTGAGATTCCTTTGGGTAGAGAAAAGTGGATAGAGAAAACTAACTTTTCTTCCTCCTCTTCTTCCTCTTCCTCTTCTTGTCCTTTTTCTTCCTCTTTTTCTACATTTTCTTCTTTTTCCTTCTCCTCCTCTTCTTCTTTTTCTTCTTCCTTCTCCTCCACTTGCCCTTCTTCCTCTTTTTCTTCTTTTTCTTCCTCTTCCTCTCCCTCCCTCCGCCTCCTCCTCCTCTTCTTCCTCTTCCTCCTCCTCCTCCTCACCAGCCTCCCTCCTCTGATAAAAAAACACCTTTTTAGAGAAGTAATTGCTTTAGGTAGATAAGCTAACCCAATAAGATATTTCCATTAAAACGGGCTGCAAATATAATTTTTAGAGAAGTAATTGCTTTAGGTAAATAAGTTAACCCAGTGAGATATTTTCACTAAAATTGGCTGTAAATAATCCCCCCCCACACCTGGGGGGAGGACAGGTCTCCTGCTTTTGTGGTTGAACTCTTGTCCCCTGATGCAACTCAAAAGGACAGCAGAGGAGATTTCTGGGAGGAATGGGGTGGGGGAACACTGGTGGAGATGATCGGCACTGCTGGCAAAGCCATGATGTCACTTTTGGCATAACTTGGAAGCAGGGCTTTTTTTGTAGGAACTCCTTTGCACACACCCCTAATGAAGCCAATCTTCCTGGAGCTTACAGTAGGTCCCGTACGAAGAGCCTTGTAAGCTCTTGGAGGATTGGCTACATCAGGGGTGTGTGGTCTAATAGGCAAAAGAGTTCCTGCTACAAAAAAAAAGCCCTGCAGGCTGGAAGTGACATCTTTAGATTGGGTTGACACTGTAGGATTTACTCAAAATCTGTGGTTAAATCACTGAGTTCCATGCAAATGCTAGAGCATCATCCCCTATGTGATGACATCACTTCCGGGTCAAGTCCAGGAGGTGTCCTACTCTAGCAGGATCCGGCCCTTCAAGCAAGGGGGCGTCTTTCCTCCAAGTCGATGCCACCAAGGACCTGCCTAGCCTTTGCAGGATCCCGAGACCTTGCCTGAGTCTAAATCAATGCAAGCGACGAGGACCAGGGCTTTTTTTGGTAGCAGGAACTCCTTTTCATATTAGGCCACACCCCTCTGATGTAGCCAATCCTCCGGGAGCTTACAGAGCTCTTAGTGCAGGGCCTACTGTAAGCTCCAGGAGGATTGGCTACATCAGGAGGGAGTGGCCTAATATGCAAAAGGAGTTCCTGCTACAAAAAAAGCCCTGATGAGGACCAACAGGCAGAATTGTTGCCACGCTGCTTTAACGAAATCTACTTGAGAAAGCCGGCTTTGGCAACGGCAGCTTCTGGCAACACGATTCAACTAAGCCACCTCGCTCAATAAATAAATAAATATGCCAACCACAAAGGCGCAGAGTAATTCAATCAGGGCTGAGGGAAAAATAATCTTCTAATATATTGAGATACTAACCTTTCTTTTGGAAGGGGGGAAAAAAATAACAATTCTGTACATATTTATAAAACGGGTGGCTTTAATTTCCCCTCCCGATTCATCTCTTTCTTTCTTTGTATTTTTATTTAGATTCTCTTCATTATCTCTTGGCAATATCATGCATCTATCTCCATGACAATTTGGCAGAGGGGGGGGGGGTAGGGGAGGTGCGCAAAGAATGTGTGCCGAAGATTAGAGGCTTTTGCAAAAAAAGAGGGGTTGATTATTTCTTTTTTCATGCGGGAATAACAGAGCGCACTCTTCGAGCACCTTAATTCTTTAATCTTTATTCTCTTTATGCCTGTGCGCTTGGTTTCATTTTTATAAGCTTATCAGAGAAGAACAAGATGTACCTTAACAATGAAAAATGTGACCACAGAGAAACTTCCCCTGCAGCTGCTTTGATAGGGGGCCGTGGCTTGCTGGTAGAGCATTTGCCTGGCGTTCAGAAGGTCCCAGGTTCAACAACCGACATCTCTAGTTGAAAGATCTGTTGGAGGGAGATTTAAGAGACTTTTGCCTGAAAACACGGAGAGCCACTGAGGAGACAATACTGACCTCTGCCTGTGTTGTGTCCTAGGTTCAAATGGAGAACTGTTACTTTTGGAGGGAACTGTTACTTTTGGAGGGAAGCTGAACAAGCCAAGCTTGTACTCCACACCAGGGTTCCAGAGAAGGCCTAAGCGTGCCCAATCAGGGGAAGGATTGAAACATAAGTAGCCAATCAACATCTAGGCTCATACTGTACCGTGATAGGCCCTTAGGCCTCTGTAAATAGCCAATCCATGTACATAGTTAAGGTCCAATCAGAAGGGGGCAAGAATTGTATAAAGGAGCGGGAGGTTTGAATAGAGCTCAGTCTGTGTTGGTGTTCCTGAAGTAAAGCTTGCTGAAATCACTCTCCGACTCTGGTCTCTTACTGCGCCGACCCCAGTACTTTACAGCCTGGGATCCTGGACAGCTGAATATAAGAAGATAAGAACGTAAGAGAAGCCATGTTGGATCAGGCCAATGGCCCATCCAGTCCAACACTTTGTGTCACAGAGTGGCCAAAAAACCCAGGTGCCATCAGGAGATCCATCAGTGGGGTCAGGAAACTATAAGCCCTCCCACTGTGCCCTCCCAAGCACTAAGAATACAGAGCATCACTGCCCCAGACAGAGCGTTCCAACAATACGCTGTAGCTAATAGCCACTGACAGACCTCTGCTCCATCTGCTGCTACCAGTATGAGTAGACAATACTGACCTCAGTGGACTTAAGGGTCTAATTCAGTATAAGGCAGCTTTGTGCATGTATTTCTCCCTTCTCCTAGGGTTGCCGTAGATGATGATGATGAGGAGGAGGAGCAGATTGGATTTATACCCCACCCATTACAACCTGAAGGAGCCTCAGAGTGGCTTACAATCTCCTTTTCCTTCCTCTCCCCACAACAGACACTAGTGTCGCAACTGACTGATGACCCGGGAACCATGCAGCTGTCAAAACAAGACACGAGCAGAGGAGGTTGGCCATTGCCCACCTCTGTGTAGCAACCCCAGTCTTTCTTGGTGGTCTCCAGTCCTGTCCAGGTACTAACCATGACCATCCTTCCTAGCTTCCACGCTCTGATGAGATCACGCTAGGCTGGGCTGGTAGGCTGTTTCTAACATACTTACTTGAATCATGTTACAGCTTATGAATCTTGGCAAACGTCACAATTTCTAGAGATTTATTTTCTTGGAAGGATCATATGCTTGGAGGCTTGGGTTACCAAGCAACCAATATTTGACAGCCCAACAGCCGTGTTCTGTTTGTTGTGGGGCCCAAAGAAGCTGTCAGACTCCAGACTTTGGCACTCCATGGCCATGAAGTCCTAGTTTATGGGGTTGCCAATCCCAAGGTGGGGGGAGGGGATCACATGGCTTGGAGTTTCTTCCCCTGCTTCAGGGTCATCAGAAAGCCAGGGTGGGGAGGGAAATGTCTGCTGGGCATGCCATTATTCCCTATGGAGACCAAGTCCCATAGGGTATAATGGAGAATAGATCTGTGGGTCTCTGGGGCTCGGGGTGGTGGTGGCTGGTGCCTCTCCTCAAAACACCCCCTCCCCAAGTTTCAAAAAAGATTGGACCAGTTTGGTGTAGTGGTTAGGTGTGCAGACTCTTATCTGGGAGAACCGGGTTTGATTCCCCCACTCCTCCACTTGCAGCTGCTGGAATGGCCTTGGGGCAGCCATAGCTCTCATAGACCTTCTTCCCCTGTAGTGGTTAAGTGTGCAGACTCTTATCTGGAAGAACCGGGTTTGATTCCCCCACTCCTCCACTTGCAGCTGCTGGAATGGCCTTGGGGCAGCCATAGCTCTCATAGACCTTCTTCCCCTGTAGTGGTTAAGTGTGCAGACTCTTATCTGGGAGAACCGGGCTTGATTCCCCATTCCTCCACTTGCAGCTGCTGGAATGGCCTTGGGTCAGCCATAGCTCTCATAGACCTTCTTCCCCTGTAGTGGTTAAGTGTGCAGACTCTTATCTGGAAGAACCGGGTTTGATTCCCCCACTCCTCCACTTGCAGCTGGTAGAATGGCCTTGGGTTAGTCATAGCTCTGGCAAAGGTTGTCCTTGAAAGGGCAGCTGCTGTGAGAGCCCTCTCAGCCCCACCCACCTCACTGGGTGTCTGTTGTGGGAGAAGATTGTAAGGAGAAGATTGTAAGATTGTAAGGAGAAGATTGTTGTGGAGAAGATTGTAAGGTCGGGGTATAAATCCGCAGTCTTCTTCTTCTGGAGGTCCAGTTCTATGAACACCAAAAGATGGTGCCCCTCTCTTTCATTATTTCCAATGAAGGGAAGGCATTTAAAAGGTGTGGAGTCCCTTAGAATGTGATGGCCAGAACTCCCTTTGGAGTTAAATTATGCTTGTCACATCCTTGCTCCCAGCTCCACCCCCAATGTCTTCTGGCTCCACCCCCAAAGGAGGGACGGTGGCTCAGTGGTAGAGCATCTGCTTGGTAAGCAGAAGGTCCCAGGTTCAATGCCCAGCATCTCCAACTAAAAAGGGTCCAGGCAAGTAGGCGTGAAAACCCTCAACTTGAGACCCTGGAGAGCCGCTGCCAGTCCAAGTAGATGATACTGACTTTGATGAACCGAGCGTCTGATTCAGTATAAGGCAGTTTCATATGTTCATAAGTCCCTAGGTATTTATTGAATTTGACATGGCAACCCTATTTATGATAAACTGTACCCATAACTGAAAGGGGGGAACTCATCCCAAGCTTCCATGGAAGCCATTTCTGTCCCTGTTTCTCCTTCTTCTGATTTGGGAAGATGGACCACGAAGCTCCGAAAGGCAGCCTTCCTGCCTTTCCAGTTCATTTGGCCACCGATCACGAAGCAGTAGCAAGAAACAAGTTAACCGGTGAATCAGCTGATGAGTCAGCTGGATGGAAGCTATAAAATTGCCATGGCTCTAATACTATGTTTAATTAGGGCGCAAAAACTGCTGCGCGTGGCTTTTGATTAATGCTTGTTAAAAAGTCACATATGCCTGCTCAGATCTGAGAACTGGTTAGCTCGAGCAAAGAAATCGTCCGGAACCCAAACGATGCAATCAGCTAAAAAGCAGTTGGAAAAAGGACAAGTCAAGGGGACCGGGGGCGGGGGGAGGGGGGGGGAAGAAGCCATTATCTGGATGCTACAGAGAAACGGGGAAGATTGGACGCTTTGCAGCACATCCATTCATTCATTTGCGGTCATTTTGTTCTTCATCAGGATTCAAGCCTGGTGGCACCTTAGAGACCTACAATATATATATATATATATATATCTTTTTTGGGGGGTGGGGTATAGGACTGACCTGGATAGTCCAGGCAAGCCTGATCTCATCAGATCTAAGCAGGCCCAATTCTAGCAAGTACTTGGATGAGAGACCTCCTTGGAGTACCAGGACTGGGAGGAAGATGCTGTCACAATCTGCATCAATGACCACCTCTATGATAAAATCAAATTAGGTTTATTCATTAAATGAAGATGTTACAGGTCCAAAACTTGATCTTGCTGAGACTGGGGCATTTGGGCTCAGGCATGCAATAAAACCCTTGAGGTCCAGACTATGAGGGCCGGTGCGTGGGAGTAGGCCAAGTAGGCGGTCGCCTAGGGCACTGTCATGAACCCTGACAAGGAGGAGCTGGAAGGGTTAACAGACCTGGAAGAGTTGCCAGCCAGTTCCTCAGCTGAATAAACAGCAGCTGGCACATCAATCACTCTCCAGGCACCAGAGTCAGCTGTTGACGATCAATCTCCTCCAAGCTCTCCTCCTCCCATCTCAAGAGTTGGAAGCAGGCTCTGGAAAGAACTTTCAGAGCGAAGACATGAGGCACGCCGATGCTTCGGATCTCTCAGCCCTGAGTTCTAGCAGAGTCACTGCCACCCAGGGAGCAGGCTGATTGAGACTCCCATATAGCTCCCACCTGGTAACCTTGTAGAAGCAACAAGTCTATTCTCTGGCTTGCATCCACGCTCCTTCCTGATCCTGACCTGCTGGATTTCCTAGGCACCCTGACCTTTTGGCTTTTGGACATTGACTTCTGATTCCGGATTGTGATTCTGCATTGGTGACCTGGTTCCTCCTTGACTTCCTGGACTTTGACCTTGGACTGACTTTGGACTCCTGCCTGCCTGAGCCCTGAGAATGTTGCAGGCACCATCTGGCCTTGGGAAGCCTGGCTCTGAGTGTGCCCGCTGCTTTCTGGACTTCACTGAGGCCTCCCGAGGTTTGGGAAGCCTTGGCGAAGTTGGGGGGGGGGGGATGGCAGCAAGTAGGGTTGCCAAGTCCAATTCAAGAAATATCTGGGAACTTTGGAGGTGGAGCCAGGAGACTTTGGGGGGGGGGAGCCAGGAGCAAGGGTGGGACAAGCATAATTGAACTCCAAAGGGAGTTCTGGCCATCACATTTAAAGGGGCCGCACACATTTTTAAATGCCTTCCTTCCACAGGAAATCATGAAGAATAGGGCACCTTTTTGGGGGGCTCATAGAATTCAACCCCCTGGTCCAATCTTTTTGAAACTTGGAGGATACTTTGGGGAGAGGCAGCGGATGCTATACTGACAATTTGATATCTCTACCTCAAAAAACAGCCCCCCGGAGCCCGTGGATACCCGTGGATCAATTCTCCATTATTTCCTATGGGAATAAGTCTCCATAGGGAATAGTGGAGTACCCAGCAGCCATTTCCCTCCCTCCCCCCGGCTTTCTAATGACCCTGAAGCAGGGGGATGGCCTCCAAAGCAGAGGATCCCCTGCCCCCACCTGGGGATTGGCAACCCTACATCAAAGTCACTTCTCTGAACATCTTCCATGCCCCACGAGAGATGAAGAAGATAGAAGATATTGGATTTATATCCCGCCCTCCACTCCGAAGAGTCTGAGTGGCTCACAATCTCCTTTCCCTTCCTCCCCCACAACAGACACCCTGTGAGGTGGGTGGGGCTGGAGAGGGCTCTCCCAGCAGCTGCCCTTTCAAGGACAACCTCTGCCACAGCTATGGCTGACCCAAGGCCATTCCAGCAGGTGCAAGTGGAGGAGTGGGGAATCAAACCCGGTTCTTCCAGATAAGAGTCTGCACACTTAACCACTACACCAAACTGGCTCTCCAGAAATTGGTCACCAGAAATTGCTTTGACTTCCAGACACACACACACACAAAAAAAACACACCAGAAATTGCCAAAAATAAAAGATTTGGGGGTTATAAATCCTGGGAGTCAAAGCTCCTTTCGTCAGGTATCTGATGAAGCTCATACAAAGCCTGAAAGTTCATCTTGTCTCTCAGCTGCTACAAGACTCAACTCAAGGTGTTGTACTGCAGACCAATATGGCTACCCTCTGAAGCTTTGTTCTTCATGTCTTCCATCTCACAGAAAACAGCACTTTTGGGGCCAAACTATACATCAGAGACCCATGATCATCAGGGCCAGCCCAACTTTTTTGACACCCTAAGCAAACGACTTCACCCCCCCCCCCTACAAAGAAGACACAACCTGACACAACCTGGAATTCAAGGCTAAATGAGGTGGTGACGGCTGCCAGCACAGACAGCTTCAAGAGGGGATGGAGCAGAGGTCCACAGTGGCTATTAGCCACAGCCTATTGTTGGAACTCTCTGTCTGGGTCAGTGATCCGCTGTATTCTTGGTGCTTGGGGGGGGGCACAGTGGGAGGGCTTCTAGTGTCCTAGCTCCACTGATGGACCTCCTGATGGCACCTGTTTTTTTGGCCACTGTGTGACACAGAGTGTTGGACTGGATGGGCCACTGGCCTGATCCAACATGTCTTCTCTTATGTTCTGACCTCCTCTTTTCCACGCACTGTACGGAAGCTCACCATCAACCACATACTTGGTCTGGAGGCACCACTTGGGGCTGCTGCTTGCAATGTGGGCAGGGACTGTGGGTGAACAAGAGCCATGACTGAGTGGCAGAGCATTTGCTTGGCATGCAGAAGGTCCCAGGTTCAATCCCCCGCATTTCTGGTGGAAGGTGATGTGAAAGCTGCCGAGAGCTGCTGCCAGTCAAAGCAGACAATATTGAGGGGAGGGCTGTGGCTCAGTGGAAGAGTCTCTGCTTGGTAGGCAGGTCCCGGGTTCAGTCCCCGGCATCTCCATTGAAAAAGGACCAGGCAGTAGCTAATGTGAAAGACTTCTGCCTAAGATCCTGGAGAGCCAAAGCCAGTCTGAGCAGACAGTACTGACCTTAATGAACCAATGGTCTGATTCAAGGCTTTTTTTTTTTGTAGCAGGAGCTCCTTTGCATATTAGCCCATACCTCCCTGACATAGCCAATCCTCTAGGAGCTTACAGTGGAGGATTGGCTACATCAGGGAGGTGTGGCCTAATATGCCAAGGAGCTCTTGCTATTAAAAAAAAGCCCTGGGCTGATTCAATATAAGGTAGTTTCATGGCAGACCTACCCATCAAGGGTGGGCAAGCAAAAGTTCATCACAAACTTCAGTTTGTAAGCCGGTTTGTATCTACCCCTAGGGAGAGTGACAACAGGGCTGATTTTGCTGCCCCTCTATCTCCAACACCCTAGACAATCACCTAACTGCGCCTAACGGACAGGTCACCTCTAATAATCAGCATTATAAAAGGCAAATGCAATTTTGGACTGTATCAACAGAAGTCTAGTGTCCAGGTCACGTGATGTGATAGTATTGCTTTACTCTGCTCTGGTAAGGCCTCACCTGGAGTATTGTGTTCAGTTTTGGGCACCACATTTTAAGAAGGATCTAGACAAGCTGGAACGGGTCCAGAGGAGGGCGATGAAGATGGTGAGGGGTCTGGAGACCAAGTCCTGTGAAGAAAGGTTGAAGGAGCTGGGCATGTATAGCCTGGAGAGGAGGCGGTTGAGAGGTGATATGATCACCATCTTCAGGTACTTGAAGGGCTGTCATCTAGAGGATGGTGTGGAATTGTTTTCTGTGGCCCCAGAAGGTAGAACCAGAACCACTGGGTTGAAATTAGATCAAAAGAGTTTCCGGCACAACATTAGGAAGAACTTTCTGACCGTTAAAGCAATTCCTCAGTGGAACAGGCTTTTTCGGGAGGTGGTGGGCTCTCCTTCCTTGGAGTTTTTTAAACAGAGGCTAGTTGGCATTCTGACAGCAATGAAGATCCTGTGAATTTTGGGGGAGGTGTTTGTGAGTTTCCTGCATTGTGCAGGGGGTTGGACTAGATGACCCTAGAGGTCCCTTCCAACTCTATGATTCTGTGATTCTATGTTTAGCCTGGAGAGGAGGCGGCTGAGAGGTGTTATGATCACCATCTTCAAGACTTTGAAGGGCTGTCATCTAGAGGATGGTGTGGAATTGTTTTCTGTGGCCCCAGAAGGTAGAACCGGAACCAGTGGGTTGAAATTAGATCAAAAGAGTTTCCGGCTCAACATTAGGAAGAACTTCCTGAGGATTAGAGCGGTTCTTCAGTGGAACAGGCTTCCTCGGGAGGTGGTGGGCTCTCCTTCCTTGGAGGTTTTTAAACAGAGGCTAGATGGCCATCTGACAGCAATGCAGATCCTGTGAATTTAGGGGGAGGTGTTTGTGAGTTTCCTGCATTGTGCAGGGGGTTGGACTAGATGACCCTGGAGGTCCCTTCCAACTCACGATTCTATGATTCCACAATGTATGCTTTTGCATTTAAAAGTAGCCATGGAAAGAGCAAATGTTTTGGATTAAGGCTGAAGTATTGGGGTGTTTTGGATCGAGATTGGTTTGAAGTGTTTGACCATGGGCACAAAGCGTAGATGATAAAATCGGGGGGAGACATGCAGCGACAATAGTAAAGTGGAAGAGGTGCGGGTTCTAACTCAGTGTACAAATGGCATTTCAAAAGGCACGTAGCACTGAAGTGGCCTAAAAGCATGCAGAAGCGAAACTAATGAACCGGGAACAAAGACAGGTGGAATGAAAAGCAGTGGAAGGACAACACCTGGAAATAAAGAGAAGTGAAAACAAATGGATCTCAAGCTGCAATGACCCGGCAGTTTCTTCTCGGCTTGCCAACCTCCAGGTGGCACCTGGAGGTCTCCCACTGTTATGATGGATCTCCAGACAATCCAGATCCGTTCCCCTGTTAAAAAGTGGCTGTTTGGAAGGGTAGACTCTATGGCAGGGGTGGCCAGCGGTAGCTCTCCAGATGTTTTTTGCCTACAACTCCCATCAGCCCCAGCTGGCATGGCCAATGGCTGGGGCTGGTGGGAGTTGTAGGCAAAAAACATCTGGAGAGCTACCGTTGGCCGTCCTTGCTCTATGACATTATACCCTGCTGAGGTCTCCTCCCTCCCCAAACCCTGCTCTCCAGAGGCTCCATTCAAAAAACTCATTATTTCAAATATATTAGAAACCAGCCAGGGAGGCAGTGGGGCCCTGTGGCAGTGAATTCCATGTGTTAGTCACCCTTTGGGTGAAGAAGTACTTTCTTTTAGCTGTTCTAACTGCTCAACAATTTCGTTCCCACGAGTTCTTGAATTGTGAGAAAGAGAGAAAAGTACTTCTTTCTCTACCATCTCTATCCCGGTCATGATCTTGTAAACTTCTATCATGTCACCCCACAGTCGACGCTTCTCCAAGCTAAAGACTCCCAAGCACTTTAACCATAGAGAAAGCGTTCCAACCCTTTAATCATTGTAGTTGCCCTTTTCTGCACTTTTTTCCAAAGCTATAATATCTTTTTTTTTTAAGATGTGGTGACCAGAATTGTGCACAGTGTTCCAAATGAGGCTGCACCATCGAGTTATACAGGGGCATTATGATACTGGCTGATTTGTTTTCAATTCCCTTCCTAATATATATTCTTTCAGATAAGCCCATGTTGGGTTGGCTGAAGCTTGCTGCTGTGGTTACATCCTCATCCATGGAACTATGATAAATGTCAGGTGTTTGGGTGGAGCATCAACTGGGAATTGCTCTAATTGTCTGAAGTGGGCCAAGATTAGGAGTCCCCAGTATAGAGCCCATGGATGCCATGGCACTCCTGTCACCTTTATGGGTGCCCACCAAGCGTATTTAGAAAATGAGCAGGGCCAGGTGGGCTTTCTAACTGGAGATTTGATTGGCTCTGCAGTTTTTGTTTTGTTTTGTTAGGGCTTTGGTAGCAGCTGCAACCACAACACAAGGAGCTCCACTGTGTGACTGAATGAAAACTGCGGCAGCCATTTTGTGGCTAGCTCCTCCTCCTGCAACAGTCATTTTATGGCGGCCATTTTGTGGCTGTGCCCATTATGTCGTGCCAGAATTCCAAAGGTGCTTGCAGGGTTACAAAGGATGGGCACCCCTGGCCTAGATGATCTAACTTAGTTAGCCACAACTATGGTTGCCAGGTCCCTCCTGGCAACTGGCAGGGAAGGGAAGGGTCTTATCAGGAGCAGCAGGCAAGCCCATCTGACATACAGCAATGTGTCTACA